>NC_133327.1:347863004-347913004 GCF_042186555.1 Aquarana catesbeiana | reverse complement strand
CAACTTTTCCATCAAAATCAACAATGCAACCATAAGTCCCTCCCCTCACACCTCCCCTCACAGTAGGTGTAATCCTAGACTCTGACTTGTCATTTCAACCTCAAATCCGATCGTTGTCAAAAGTTTGTAGAATTCACCTCCGTAACATTTCTAAAATTTTCCCCTTTTTAACAAATGAAACCACCAAGCTCCTCATTCACTCCCTTGTTATCTCTCGCCTTGACTATTGCAACTCCCTTCTCATTGGCCTGCCTCTCCATAGGCTCCTCTTCAGTCTATCATGAATGCTGCTGCGAGACATATCCACCTTACCAACCACTCAGTGTCTGCCAACCCTCACCTCCAATCCCTACACTGGCTCCCAATCACCCAGCAAATTAAATTCAAAATACTAACCACAACATACAAAGCTATTCACAACTCTGCCCCGAGCTACATCACCAATCTTGTCTCCAAATATCACCCAAATCGTCCTCTCCGCTCTTCTCAAGACCTCCTACTCTCAAGCTCTCTCGTCTCCTCCTCTCATGCTCTTCTCCAGGATTTCTCCAGAGCCTCTCCCATCCTCTGGAACTCACTACCTCCACCTGTCCAGCTATCCCCTACTCTTGCTACCTTCAGGCGATCCCTGAAAACTCATCTCTTCAGGAAAGCCTATAACGTCTCTAACTAATCTTTTACCACATCCATCAGCTCATTCGCCACAGTTACAATTTTTTGTACCACCTGCCCCACCCTATTAGATTGTAAGCTCTTCTGAGCAGGGCCCTCTTAATCCTCTTGTATCTTATTGTATTATAACTGTATTGTCTCCCTTTTATATTGTAATGCGCTGCGTAAACTGTTGGTGCTATATAAATCCTGTATAATAATAATAATATTGTATTTGCACACCTGATAGTTCACAAGCTAACGCCCTACACCCTGTGATACCTCCACCGCGCTTCTGAATAAGTGAAAAATGTATAATTTAAATAAACTATAGCTGTCACTTAATATGTAACAAATACGTGACTAAATTTAAACCTCTAGAAATAAGTGGAATAAATAGTAGCGCTCAAATAAATAAAAAAATTAAAATGAAAAATAAAAATAAAAATGTGCTAATGAAAGCAATGATCAATCTAAATGAACAGTAAAAGTATATATGTGTGAATATTGACAATAATACCCTCACTGAAAATCAGCCACAATATGAATGTGATCTGACAAAAAAAATTATTGGTGAACACTGTGAGCAAACACATCCTATCACATAATGTTCAAAACAACACACCCTAGGGCAGATGTGAAAATGTTAAATGAAGTCTTAACATAAAGTTCATATCATGTGAATATATTCTAACAAAAAAAGTTATTGGTGAACACTGTGAGCAAACACATCATATCACATAATGATCAAAACAACACACCCTGTGACAGATGTGAAAATAATAAATAAAGTGTTGACATAAAGTTCATAAATTATGAATATTCTGATGAATGGTCTGAAAAAATCTATGAATGAAAACTCTTGGTTGTTCTTTGTGATCTTCCACCACACCTCAGTGTTTGTGCTTCCACTCCCACTTAAAGATTTGCACTCACCAGCTACAATTGCCTCCCACTCTCATGTTTGGCATAACTCGCTTCAACCCACACTTATTGGGGGTTAAAATGTGATCTCCAGATTCCAAACATGATCTCCAAATAGCGAGCGTAAATGCAACAAATCCTTTTCCTCAAGAAGTGACTGCTCCACATGAAAATGAAAAAATGCTCCAAATAGTGTGATAAAGTACAGCAAATTTATTAAAAATTCAAACCATCGCACACCATTGCACTCACATGTGTAAAAACCAAAGCAGACCAAAAAAAACTTCAAAGGAAATCGTAACATAAACTCCATGCACTGGTAAAGTGATCTATAGTGGGCATGGCGGACCCAGGATAGTGTGTCAGCTGTGCAGTCTCACCCACTCCTAGTCTCAAGCCTCCACCATTCGATGCAGCGTGTCACGTCACAACGTCTTGCGTCACGCTTCAGATGCTTGCCGTATAGCTCCTCTGCTGCCACTTCGAGTAATGTCTCCTCTCTACTTCCTCCCAACTCACCTCTCTCAACTCGAGAGGAATCTGGAGATCATTTTTAACCCCCAATAAGTGTGGGTTGAGGCGAGTTATGCCAAACACGAGAGTGGGAGGCAATTGTAGCTGTTGAGTGCAAATCTTTAAGTGGGAGTGGAAGCACAAACACTGAGGTGTGGTGGAAGATCACAAAGAACAACCAAGAGTTTTCATTTATAGATTTTTTCAGACCATTTATGTCAACACTTTATTTATTATTTTCACATCTGTCACAGGGTGTGTTGTTTTGATCATTATGTGATATGATGTGTTTGCTCACAGTGTTCACCAATAACTTTTTTGTTAGAATATATTCACGATATCAACTTTATGTTAAGACTTAATTTATCATTTTCACATCTGCCACAGGGTGTGTTGTTTTGAACATTATGTGATAGGATGTATTTGCTCACAGTGTTCACCAATAACTTTTTTTGTTAAAATATATTCACAGGATATGAATTTTATGTTAAGATTTCATTTATTATTTTCACATCTGCCACAGAGTGTGTTGTTTTGAACATTATGTGATAGGATGTGTTTGCTCACAGTGTTCACCAATAACTTTTTTGTCAGATCACATTCATATTGTGACTGATTTTCAATGAGGGTATTATTGTCAATATTCACACACATATACTTTTACCTTTTACTGTTCATTTAGATTGATCATTGCTTTCATTAGCACATTTTTATTTTTCATTTTTATTTTTTCATTTTTTATTTATTTGAGCGCTACCATTTATTCCACTTATTTCTAGAGGTTTAAATTCAGTCATGTGTTTATTGTATTTGTTTATTTGTTGTTTTTGGTTAGAAAATCACATGGGATTTGTCAGCTATTGTTTTTTTTTTTTTTTTTTTTAGTGTGGAAGGGGAAAAGAAATTGTATGGGAAATATACAAGTTCGATTTTGGTCATTTATGTTTAATGAGGTACTAGGGTGGGTGGAGACAGGGTGTTGTAAGAAGATAAATATAGACAGTTCACTCTCTATTTTCCACATTAATCACATGAAATGCACTACTATGCAATCTAAGGGTCGTGTGGGAAAATGTTTGTTAGGAAGGGAGGGAGGAGGAGAGGGAGGGAAGAAAGGAAAAAATAATGCAAAGGGGTTTGAGTATCAAGAGGAAACACGATTAAAAATCACAGAATTTATGCATGATGATATATATGGGAAAATAAAGGATTTAAATAGTGGAAAGATTGACACAAGGAAGAGGGGAAAGAGAAGATATAGGTGGATTGGGATATTGATTCTTTGATAGTTTACTTTTTTTTCCCTTTTGGTCTTGTTTTTTTTTTTTCTTTTTTTTTCTTTTTTTTTATTGTCTATATGCAGTTAAAATGATAAGGATATGTTCTTGTAATGTCCGAGGATTAGGAGACCCTATAAAGAGAGCTGCGGTTATGAATGCAGTGTTAGCCCTTCAGACGTCAGTGATTTGTCTGCAGGAGACTCACTTAACAAAAGAGTCAATTGTATACTTAAAAAGAAGAAATTTTCAGACTCAGTACCACTCGGTATATACTTCCAGCTCCAGAGGAGTAGATTGGGACAGGAGTTGAGTTCTCCTGCAGACAGATTAGTATAGACGAGAATGGCCGGTATATCTTTCTGTACTGTATAATTGGAGGATTGACCTGCATCTAGGCTAGTATATATAATCCTCCACCGTTTAAAGCGTAGATTTTATATCAGTTGATGAAATTTACGTATGATGAACCCAATGTCCCAATAATGGTGGTGTCAGGGATAAGCGTCTAGGGAGACCAGACACATAGCTACACAAGGGAACTGAGACCAAACAAGGATATATATATTAAAGTGATATTTATAGTGAGACACAGCAAACCATAAACACAGCAAACACAGCACACAGTAAACGTAAGCATAAATATACCCCAAAAGACAAATAACAAAGGAACCTAACTACTAACTATATACAAAAACCATCTAAAGGACAAGGGTACAGGGAATGCAAGGTTGCAAGGAAGGGGGATCTCAACAGGGTACGCAAATAAAAGCAAGGCAGGTTGAGGCAGGAACAAGGCAGAGAAGTACAGACTGGATCAAGCTAGGCATCAGGAACAGACAGCAAGGAAGGGACCAGAATCGTGACATGCCGGGGGAAGTGAGGAGAAGCCTTAAGTAGCCCCCAGGCAGCTGAACATTAATTAGCCTGATTACACCAGCCTGCTGGCTCCTGGGAGACACCTGCTGGTGGACACTGGAATGGCAGAAAACAGCCCAGAGCAGGATAGTGTCACCAGCAGGTGAACTTAATCCTAACAGGTGTTGGGTGATTGCAATATGGTACTAGATGGGAGGATAGATAGATACCCAGCAGGAATTCAGGTTGGAAAAGGGGTTGCTACTCTTAGGAAGTATATGGAGGATGAGGAATCCAACTAATCAGTAATATTCTTGTTTTTCAAAAAAACATTCTACGATTTATTTAGCTCTCATTAGTGAAGATATGTTTCACTTTGTTAAGAATATAAAATATATGCCCAGGGGTCTCTCAGATCACTCTCCATTGGTTGTATCATTTAGTCGAGGGGAGGAGTTGGGTAAAAAGCAATGGAAAATTAGCCCATATTGGTTAGAGATAATAGGGGGTAAAGAGGGTCATCACCCTTTGAAGGAATTTATGAAGATCAATGCCGGGACAGCTTCACCTGCAATGGTCTGGGATACCGTTAAGGCTTATCTTAGGGGGATATTGATACAGCATATAGCGAGAATTAAGGGACAGACTAAAGAGCAGGAAAAATTTATTGATTATACCCACTATTAGAACAGGGGAGGGAAGAATAACAGCATATGGCCCCAAGATTGTAGATACTTTTAAAAAATACTATGAAAAATTGTATAGTGCCCAAGTTGGAGAGGTAGAAGGGGAGACATGGGATTTTTTTTAGAGATCTGAAGATTCTTTGCCTCACTGAGGAAGATAGAGAGACATTGGATGCCCCTATAGGTTAGGAGGAAGTAAGACAAGAGGTGTCAGCATTGGCAAATCAGAAAACCCCTGGTCCAGATGGCCTGCCTGCAGAGATATATAAAAATTATGAAGAGATATTGCTACCAGAGCTGCTGAAGACATTTAATAATGCATTAGAGGAGGGTGTGTTGCCTCTGTCTATGAGAGATTCCACCATTATAGTCCAAATGAGGGGAAGGATCTACTTGATTTATCCTGCTACAGGCCAATAACATTGCTGGGTACAGATGTGAAAATTCTGGCAAAAATATTAGCTGAGGTTAAAGAAGATAATTCAGAATTTCTTCCATATAGACGGAGTTTATACCAAATAGATCAACCAGTATAAATATAAGGAGGGTGTGGTTAAATTTGCAAGTACCAACGGTCAATATAGGGTCAAGGGCAATACTATCTTTGGACGCAGCCAAGGCCTTCGACAGCTTGGAGTGGCATTATTTGTGGCAGACCTTGGCTGCCTTCCAATTTGATCCTAAATACGTGGGATGGGTAAGACTTTTACACGAAAGGCCTAGAACAAAAGTGAAGGTAAATAATATATGCTCTGAGTCATTTTCTTTGACTTGGGGGACGAGACTCTCCCCCGTTATTTGCTTTGGCAATGGAGCCATTGGCTATATCTATCAGGTCATCTGTTGGGGTAAAGGGATTTCAGAGGATTTCAGGAGTGGAGAAAATAGCATTATATGCCGATAATGTATTGCTATTTTTGGGGGATAAACAGGGGTCCCTGGCAGCAGCAATGAATATAATTACAGATTTTCGGCGGATAATGGTTCTGAATATAAATTTGGATAAATCAATGCTGCTTCCAGTTGACCCGCTGAAAATGGCCCTGCCTCTGGAGCTTCCACAAGTGGAAATAGTCAGTAGGCTCAAATACCTAGGAATATATATAACTTTAAATCCCAAAGAGTATATAATAAACAATATTGTCCCACTTTTGGATAGACTTAGATGTAAAGGGAAGGTATGGAGACAATTGCCCTTGTCAGTGGTGGGAAGGTGCAATTTAATTAAGATGACATGGATGCCCCAGCTGTTAAATGTTCTACATAACTCTCCCATCTGGATAAATAGACAATGGTTCAGAAGATTAATATTATATTTAGAGAACTGATTTGGGAAAAAAAACAGTCAAGGATACAGTTACGTACTTTACAGTTGCCAAAGGATAGAGGGGGATTGGCAGTTTTTTGGCATCACAGTTGCAGCATTTGAAAGGATGTAATAATTTGTCTGAATATAATCCAACTAGGGAGCTGTTGTTATTGGGCATGTGTCATGACAATCTGATAGAGGCTTTGGAGGCTGATTTTTTTTTTTCAATCAAATACCCTACCTTATTAATGTTAAAGAAATTGTGGAAAGCAGTTAAAGGAATATTAGAGTATCAGGGATTTACGGATTTCTCACCATTATGGAACAATAGGTATTTGCAGGAACTGTTCAATGTAGAGAAGAACAGAGATTGGGAGAGATGAGTACTTACCCGCCTCTCCCAAGTATATAGGTTGGGCGTATTTAAGTCTTTCTCGGAGTTAAGGGAGGATTATGGTATATCAAATAAATCTTTTTTTTAGGGCTGTGGAAATTAACGATTAATTCCTCAATTAATCGTTAATTTTTTTTGATCAATCACAATTTTTTTGATCAGTAGGCTGCCTGCCCTGTGGCCGCTTTGAGCCAAGCTGTGGCTGCAGCGCAGCGCTCCACTCCCTCCTCCTCCTCCTCCACTGTATGTCATACACAGTCTGCGGGCATCTCCCGCTGTGTTTCTCCGAGGTGAGTGTGAAAACTTTGGCCGCACTGTGAGAAAAGTCCCACCCTCCTCCTAGATCAGCTCGTGTGATAGACGCGGTGTTCTGTCTATCACACGAGCTAATCTAGGAGGAGGGCGGGACTTTTCTCACATTGCGGCCAAAGTTTTCACACTTAGCTCCGAGACACACAGCGGGAGATGCCCGCAGACTGTGTAATGCAGGCACAGGCACTGACTACAGTGAGGCTGCGATTATGGGCACGTTGAGACTGCATTATGGGCATGGTGAGACTGCATTATGGGAACGGTGAGGCTGCCATTATAGGCACGGCAAGGCTGCGATTATGGGCACGGTGAGACAGCATTATGGGCACAGTAAGCCTGCGATTATAGGCACGCAAGGCTGCGATTATGGGCACGGTGAGACTGCATTATGGGAACGGTGAGGCTGCGATTATGGGCACGGTGAGGCTGTGATTATGGGCACGGTGAGACTCCATTATGGGAACAGTGAGGCTGCGATTATGGGCATGGTACGTCTGAGATTATGGGCAAGGTGAGACTGCATTATGGGCATGGTAAGGCTGCGATTATGGGCACGGTAAGGCTGAGATTATGAGCACGGTGAGGCTGAGTTTATGACGTGTGACGTCCTAGCCATGCCCCGCTATGTCCGGCTTCAGCTGTTGCCATAACAACGGTGCTAAATCAGCTAAAAGTAGTTGGATCTGTATGTACGTTATAATTAATGGAAATTAGTCAATTAATCGATTAAAAAAAATCAATTAACCGAACACAAACATTTTAATCAGTAACAGCCCTACTTTTTTAAAATATTTACAAGTTAGACACGCTTTGAGAATTCAATTTAAAGAGAAACCACCAGAATAGAGTGAGGCAAATTTTCTCTGGAAGATAATTGATGCCGATGTATCTAGACAGTTAATCTCATTCATATGTGATGGTATTTCTGACAGAGTGATAAAGGGAAATGAGGATCTCCCTTGTAGGAGGGGAAAGGAGGAAGATCTGGGAGACATATCCAATGAACAATGGAAGTATATCTTGGAAATGGGCCCCTTAAGCACTCTGTCACCATCACAATCAGTATCTTACTTGATGCTACTACACAGAGCATATAAGACACCTCAGTAATTATTTTGTTATGGATGGAGGATAGATGCCATATGTCCAAGATGCAAGGACCCAAAGGGCGATTTAATTCACATGATGTGGAGCTGCCCTAAACTGAATAGATACTGGAGTGAAGTTATGGATAAAATAAGACATTTGGAGTATCTTTTGGTTTGGACCCTAAAATATGTTTATTGAGCTGTATGGAGAAAATGGGAGCATAGGGGGAGGCAAATAGCTATAATTAGATGTCTTTTCCTTGCAGGAAAACTGATAGCAAGAAGGTGACTGGCTGTAAGCCCACCAACTCAGGTTGTGGTAGTGGGAGGGGGAGGTCAATAAAAAAAATACGAATGGAAGGACTTGTCGATAAGAAAACAAACAAATGGATATACTAGAATAACTTAGAGATAAAAGTAAAGGGTGAACTGAAGTGTATTATGTATATGTGGG
Source organism: Aquarana catesbeiana (assembly GCF_042186555.1). Lineage (NCBI taxonomy): Eukaryota > Metazoa > Chordata > Amphibia > Anura > Ranidae > Aquarana > Aquarana catesbeiana. The sequence goes on along the minus strand of NC_133327.1, from coordinate 347,904,538 downwards.
GGGGGGGGGGGGGTGTTAAATGTTGGTGGGGTGGGTGAAAAGAGTAAATGTGTGATGTATAAATGTATACTTGTTTTTTGTTTTTTTATATAAATAAAAATTACCTTAATTAAAAAAAAAAAATACAGCACAAACTGCATTTTGCTGTTTTTACTGGGTACCATCCGTGAAAAAATATAAACTTTGAACTAATACAACTAGTTTAATTCATCCTACAGTTGCAAAGCTCCAGACATATCATACTGCTTTTTATGGATTTTACTGTGCTCACTTGAAATTTTTGGTCTGACTTACAACCACTGTCTTGCACTGTTTAATACTCTTTTAGTCTAATATACTTCAATATATAAAATAATACTTGATTTTATGAATGCCCCTAGGAATTAGATGCGTAATCTTTGTGTTTTCAGCATCAATTATAATAAAGAGCTGAGACCATCTATCCTTGCTTCACCTCTGAGCAGTGTGCCCAGATACGAGTTGCCATCTGGTTTCACCCCTGTGGACAAAGGCCCTAGTAGGGTATTATACTCTTTTCCACAGCTGTGGTGTTATTGTCTACCACGGACTATCTATAGTTGTTTATTATATATATTTATATATTAACATTTTACAAGTTAGGTGGGTGTTTTACCGCAGCTCTATTTAGAAAAATAAATAAGTACATTTAAAAAATAAACACCCACCAGAGGGAGAATGCTTTTTTAAATATAATAAACCCCGCTAGAGGGAGCAGAAAAAATGAATTATAAATGCTCATACAATATATATATATATATATATATATATATATATATATATATATATATATATATATATATATATATATATATATATATATATATATATATATATATTACATTTTTGAAAAAGTTAAAAGTGGACAGGCCCTTGCAAACATTATGTCTTTCTCTGACTGCTCAAAAAGAGCAGTGTGGTAAGCAATTGTTACCCCTTTGCAGTGCCAATCTGTATGGTAGAACTTTGAAAGTTTCTATAACTTGTATTTCTGTAATTACATAAATGACCACAATATAAGTTATATTGCATTTTTTTTTTACACCATCCATTGATTTAATATCATAGATTAAAGTAAAATGTTTAACAAAAAGTAGCAATTTTTCAATCACACTATCAATAAGGATTAATGTCAGAGTATGAGTGCCGATTCAAACAGGGGCAACACGACTTCAGCGCGACTTTGCAAGGTGACTTCAACGCGACTTCAATGTGACTTCAGCATGACTTTAAGCAACTTACAACGCAACTTCAAGTCACCTCCAGGAAAGGCGACTTTTGCTGTGGCCAATCACAGAATAATCAGCTCTCTGGGAGGGAGGGGTTTGCCTGGGTAAACTAATTTCTTTTCCTGTAAAGTCGCTTTAATATAGATGAAGATCCGACTTGGAGGCGACTTCCACTGAATTCTATGGGTACAGGTCGCCTAGAAGTCTCCTTGAAGTAGTACAGGAACCTTTTCTGAAGTTGGAGCAACTTCAGTAGTGTACATTAAGATGGCTCTCATTGACTATAATGCAATTCCCAATGTCAAGCGACTTGGGGCGACTTGAGGGCTGACAAGTCGGATCCCAAGTCATTGTAGTGTGAACTGACCTTGAGGGTAAAAGACATTTCATAACATAACTTTCTAACTTGGCCAGCTGAAGAGCCAGTTCCAAATGTAATGTTTACCAACAGTTTAAGGGCCAATTCACATCTGTATCGATGCACTATGGCACAATGGACTTATGTACCTACATATACACACACACACACTATGGTGTTTGTATATTAATACACACATGCAGTTATTGATATATGTACATATATATTATATAAATAAATATATATATGTTATACAAGTCAGGGCTATTTCGTCTTTTTAATATATATATATATATATATATATATATATATATATATATATATATATATATATATATATATATATAAGAATGACATTATATAAGCTCAAGAAGTGAGCAGGAATCATTTTTATGACCTCTGAGTCTCGGAGAATTTGCTCTAGATTTGAGAATTTGAAACCCATATTGAGCATGTCATTATGAAGAAAAAAAAGTCTTTTTTCTACAGTACGCTTCTGGGACTATACTCTGTATGATACTGTACAATTTTACCCTTCATATTAAAGATAAGATGCTGTGTGCGTGAAAAGGTGACAAGGTTGAAAGAATGAGGCATAAGGACAAGCTTGAAAATCTACATCTATGAGGTTTGGAAAGAAGAAAATCACTTTAGAAGAGATTTAATTGAAGCATTTAAAATCCTAAATGGAGTAGATAATGTCAACACACAGTACCATTTTCAGAGCTGAAGATGATAGGACAAGGGGAACATAAATGGAAATTATAGTAGAGCAAATTCCGAGCAGGCATAAGTGTCCTTTCATGCAGAGAATAATAAATGTGCGGAACATGTCCCTTCAAGGAAAGATGTTGAGACAAAAACTCCAGGGTCATTTCAGAAAGAATGTAACAATCTTTCCTAACCAAAAAAAATGAGAGTAGGAAGTGGAATATTAATTGCTGTGAGTAGTTTTCTACCCTATCTAATCTCCTTTTTATCATATGGGCTTCTATGGCAGAGTAAAAATGTAAGGGCTTTAACTCGTAACAAATGATATGTTCAGTACAATTTGCATATCATGGAACATAAATGTATCTAAAGTAAACATTTCAATAAATGTGAATGGTAATTCAGTCAGTTGTTCCACTTTTGGGTGGAACTCCGCTTTAAAATTCTACTCTGCACCTTCCAATGAAGATCATGTCTTTGCTGTCACTGCTCCAAATTTTCCATTATACAAATTTCCAATAATGGAATTTCCATTCACTAACTAATAAAAGAGACCTTATTTAAAAGTAAAAAATATTTGGAGGTGATTGTAGCCATATTAGTGCACTTGCGTCAGAGACAATTGAGTACTGCCTGTGATACTTTATTCTTTGCCCTAACATACGATCTTTCAGGACAAGTTTTCGGGGTATGTCCCCTTCTTCAAGGTCCCAGCAGTACTGATTCACAAAAGTTTTAGCAGAATGTTAAAAAAACACAATCTCTGAGGGAAAGGAAAAAAAAAGAAAAACACAAACCAATGTACATATTTAAGAAAATCTATCCCTGGCCACACCACAAATAATTATACATTAGTGTACCAAACCTTACTATCTGTCACACCTATGTTTTTCATGTGATAAAACAAATTCTTCACTTTGGGCTTTTGCAGGGCTTTTTTTCAGCGGGAACACGGGGGAACACATTTCCGGTACCTCCCAGCACTAAATGTATGTAAAAGCATGGGGTGTGGGGTGTGCTGGAGGGTCTATTGATATTGGTTGCTGGGGGATCTATTGACACTGGTGGGGATCTAAATTTGTGTGAGGGCCTATTGTTTCTAATGCGGAATCTATTGTTGCTGGGGGGGTATTATGTTTCTGGAAGGGATCTACTGTTGAGGGAGAGGTCTATTTTTACTGGCTGCTGGAGGATCCATTGATGCTGGCTGCTGGGAGATCTGTTGTTGCTGCTGGGGGGTGTCTAATGTTGCTTGGGTGGATATTTTGTTACTGGGTGTGATATTTTTCTGGGTGGTTCACTGTTGCTGCAGGGAATCTATTGTTGTTGGGGTGGAGTCCATTGTTGCTGGGGGAGTCTATTGTTGTGTGGGGATCTATTGCTGGGATTCTATTGTTGCTGGCTGCAGGGGATCTATTTTACTGCTTTTCTTTTTATCATTAACATGTTCCATACAAATGATTTAGCACCACAAAATGATACTTGGTTCTGTATTCTCTAAAAGGGGCAGTACTGGTAGGTGGGTAGGGGGTGGAATCAAGGGACGGTGGTCAGATGTGGGTAAGGGGCAGAGACAAGGGGTGACTCAGACGGGGGAGTTCCTGCACCCATTCCCCGAGAAAAAAAGCCCTGGGCATTCATAATTTTGAGGTCCTTTGTAAGGTTTTTTTGTATCTATAGAAGCAGGGGTGGAGCCAATGGGGGCGGCAAAATTAAGTTTTGCCTAAGGTGTCAAAAAACCTTGCACCAGTGCTGTATACAACTGAAAGCACAGTTAGCTTAAAACGGCCCTCTAAAAATAGGGTTCCAGCTCCCACTTCCTCCCGGGGCTCCGTGGAGCCGGAAGTCGGTTCACCTCTCCTCCTCCCTCTCGGCAATCATCTGGGACACGTCACAGGTCCCAGACCAGTCACAGCGCGCCGCGCGGATCGCACATGCGCAGTGCATGCCTGGGTGTGAAACCACAGCCGGACGCCAATAGTGACAATGCCGGCACCACAGAGAGGAGGGGGAGACGAGCGGGGCTTCGTTCCCCCACATAGCTGGACCCTGGGACTGGTAAGTGTCCGATTTATTATAAGTCAGCAGCTGCAGTATTTGTAGCTGCTGACTTTTAATTTTTAAAGTGGCGTTCCGGTTAAAAAAAAAAGACAGTTGTGGAAGGAAAAAAATATTATTATGTTGCTGTGAGTAACCGATGATGGGATGATGAAAGTGCTTTGGGAAGGTCTGTGTATGTTCACATCTCTCCCAGCAATATATTACAGTATCTCACAAAAGTGAGTACACCCCTCACATTTTTGTAAATATTTTATTATATTCTTTTCATGTGACAACGCTGAAGAAATGACACTTTGCTACAATGTAAATGTAAAGTAGTGAGTGTACAGCTTGTATAACAGTGTAAATTTGCTGTCCCCCTCAAAATAACTCAACAAACAGCCATTAATGTCTAAACCGCTGGCAGCAAAAGTGAGTACACCCCTGAGTGAAAATGTCCAAATTTTGTACGGCCACCATTATTTTCCAGCACTGCCTTAACCCTCTTAGGCATGGAGTTCACCAAAGCTTCACAGGTTGCCACTGGAGTCCTCTTCTACTCCTCCATGATGACATCACAGAGCTGGTAGATGTTAGAGACCTTGCGCTCCTCCTCCTTCCATTTGAGGATGCCCCACAGATGCTCAATAGGGTTTAGGTCTGGAGACATGCTTGGCCAGTCTATCACCTTTACCCTCAGCTTCTTTAGTAAGGCAATGGTTGTCTTGGAGGTGTGTTTGGGGTCATTATCATGTTGAAATACTGCCCTGTGGCCCAGTCTCCAAAGGAAGAGGATCATGATCTGCTTCGGTATGTAACAGTACATGTTGGCATTCATGGTTCTCTCAATCAACATGTAGCTCCCCAGTGCCAGCAGCACTCATGCAGCCCCAGACTATGACACTCCCACCACTATTCTTGACTGTAGGCAAGACACAATTTACTTTGTACTCCTCACCTGGTTTTCACACATGCTTGACACCATCTAAACCAAATAAGTTTATCTTGGTCTAATCTGACCACAGGACATGGTTCCAGTAATCCATCTCCTTAGTCTGCTTGTCTTCATCAAACTATTTGCTTCTGTTTGTTTCTTGTGCATCATCTTTAGAAGAGGCTTCCTTCTGGGATGACAGCCATGCGGACCAATCTGATGCAATGTGCGGCGTATGGTTTGAGCACTGACAAACTGACCCCCCACCCCTTAAACCTCTGCGGCAATGCTGGCAGCACTCATACATCTATTTCCCAAAGACAACCTCTGGATATGATGCTTAGCACTTGAACTCACTTTGGTCGACCATGGCGAGGCCTGCTCTGAGTGGAACATGTCCTGTTAAAGCTCTGTATGGTCTTGGCCACCGTGCTGCAGCTCAGTTTCAGGGTCTTGGCAATTTTCTTATAGCCCAGGCCATCTTTATATACAATAATTCTTTTTTTTCAGATCCTCAGAGAGTTCTTTGCCACGAGGTGCCATGTTGAACTTCCAGTGACCAGTATGAGAGAGTGAAAGCAATAACACCAAATTTAACACACCTGCTCCCCATTCACACCTGAGACCTTGTAAAACTAAAGAGTCACATGACACTGGGGAGGGAAAATGGCTAATTGGGCCCAATTTGGACATTTTCACTTATGGGTGTACTCACTTTTGTTGCCAGCGGTTTAGACATTAATGGCTGTGTGTTGAGTTATTTTGAGGGGACAGCAAATTTACACTGTTAAACAAGCTGTACACTCACTACTTTATATTGTAGCAAAGTATAATTTCTTCAGTGTTGTCACATGAAATGATATAATAAAATATTTACAAAAATGTGAGGGGTGTACTCACTTTTGTGAGATACTGTACATGGGGTGGTCAGCAAGAGGTTAAAGATTGATTCTGCCTAAGTGGAGTGTGACGATTAACCACTGGAATACCTTGTTTATCTATCCCATATCTTGAGACACTGAGTCATTGTCAGGTTTGATGACTGTAAGGCGGTTTAATCTTTAAATCCGCAACTAGTAATGGCAATAGGGTCTAGTGGAGGGAATTCCTGTGGAATGTCTTTTACACAGATGCGCACATGGTGTTTCCCACAGAATGGCAACCAGATGCAGGATTGCGCACACACTCATGCTCACATGCACAGTTCCCATTGGCGCTAGAAGGGCTATTTTTTTTTTTTTTTGTAACCATAGATTTTTATTGAATTCCACAATGTACAATTCAAAGTAGGTAACATATTATACATATTATTAAGCATACAAAGTGTGAACAATAGAAATGTAGAAAAGATTTTCAGGTATAAATATTGCTTAAACATATGCAGGCCTCGTATAAGAGCACTAGATTGTGACCTCGACAACAGGTAAAGCCTGCCACCCCATCTGGGTACCAGCAGGACTATTTAAAGGATACCTTTGCTTATGTTCTGTGCTGACTGGTCTTCAGCTGTTCCTATGCCTTGCTTGTATCCTGTGTTTGACCTTTGTTACTGATTAGGCTTGCTCTTGACCTGATCTTGGATTCTGATTACCCGTTCTTGATCTCAGCTCCATTCTTGAATATGCTTCTGCCTATGCCTCTGTACTGCCTGCCTACTGCTGACCTTGGCTGCTTTTATAGCTTTACTTCTGTCTCTGATTTGGCTTCACATTATTTCTGAGTGCCTGCCCTTGCTGTCACCAATATCAGCATCTTTCATCACAGTGCATTCCTGTCTTCAGTCTGCTGGAATCTCTCACAAGCCTTACATCCAGAAACTGCAGTGCATGCGATGTGCTCATTTTACCTTAGCTGGCTCATCCTGATTGGCTGCTGCTACTGACCTGGTCTCTTGCTGGACTGTTCCTGCCTGCATCCCCTACTACAAGTTCTTCCAGCAACACCTGTCAGCACTTGTTCCTCCTGTCCCTCTGCACCATCTGTTCCACTTATATTGGGGCCTGGGCTATCGATACAAGAGAGGCCAACCTCATCATCTCAACTATCCCACTGTGATCTTCCCCATTTGGGGACCACTATTTTGCTGATGCACATGGATGGTTACCATGCTTTTATTCTGTATTTAAGTATTTGTTATGTTTTATTACTTTTGTATTAATAAACCTTTATATAAAATCTCTTACATACCTGTTTACACATTTGAATTTACCGCAGTTCATCTTGTACCAAGATAGTCCAATTGCCCCTGTTCTCTAAGGAGGCCTAGTTGGGGACCAAGCTTCCGGCCCCTATATCTCTAATTTTCTGGATGATGGTACATTTTCCACATTTTCCACATATTTTTAACTATCATTACTGTTGTAGAGGCTACTTCTATTTTTCTATATGACAATCTTAGTTTTATCTGTTGTAAGCAAGGAGTCAGCATTTATATGGATATAATCCTGAAGTTCCCTGGAAATATCAATACAGAGGTATAATTATGGAAGGCTTGTAAATTAATGAACACAAGTCTCATGTTAAGGCAGGTATTTTTTACCAGGCATAAAGCAAGTTTAATCCACTTCTTATTGCATTGTAGTGTTGGAATGCTGACAATGCCCCCCCGCCGCTTTATATTTTTTAAAGGACATTTTTTCTCTTTAATGAGACTTTTATGTTACGATTTAGCCACACAGGTTTAACCTTCACTCTTCTATATTTATTGCCCACTGGAATGCACTGTGTGATACCTTTGTTTTACATGTATATGTTCCTAAAGCATTCCAATTTTTTCTTCTGTGTTCAATGTTTCTAGAATTTGGTCCCATTGATGTCTTGTAGTATTGAGCACAGTACAGAAAAGTTTACTCAATTGAAATTTAGAGTTCTTGTGCTACCCTCTTGCCTCCTTTACCTATGCATTGCCACATCTTAGATCAGACTTGGATCGTTCTTAATTAATAAATCTAGCAATGCATTCTTTCTGGTCTGGGAATCCACCAGTTGAGGCATGAAGTTGTCCTTTATAACATTCATGAAATGATGGGCTTTTATTGAGTGAGCTGTCTCCACTGCCCAGTCAATATCGGGATAATTGAAGTCCCCCATTATGATGACATTTCCCTGCCTCGCTGCCATTTCTAACTGTGATAAAAGGTCCAGCTCCTCTTCCTCCTTCAGGTTGGGGGCCTGTAACATACCCCCACTATTAATTTCCCACTTACTTCTTCTCTTTGGAGTCCTACCTACATGGATTTCACCTCCCCTATTGTCCCATTTACAATGTCACTCCTCTCTACCACCCTTACATCATTTTTGATATATAGACACACCCCTCCCCCTCTTCTACCTCCCCTGTCCTTCCAATATAAGCAATACCCCTAAATATTTGACATTCAGTCGTGTGAGCAGTCAAACCAAGATTATGTTATTCCCACTAAGTCTACATCCGCCTCGTATAACAGCAGCTCCAGTTCCTCCCTTTTGCTAGCTGGGCTCCTGGCATTTGTGTATATGCCTCTCAGTGTTGTATGAGTGCATATTAATTTCTCCTTATGTTTTCTCAGGGTTTGTTTTTGATTTGTCCACTCATTCACCCGGGATTAGGTGTTATGGCTATATTATCACTACTGACTCCACTATCACTACTGACTCCACTCTGTCATTTGCTCACTGCCGGCTATTGCTTCCTCTGAACCCTCCCACCCAACATCTAGTTTAAAAGCCCCTCCAACTTTGTGGGCATCTTTCTTCCCAATAAAGCTGCACCCTCACAATTAAGGTGTAGCCCATCCTTACTGAAGAGTCGGTAACCGACTGAAAAGTCAGCGCAGTTTTCCAGAAACCTGAACCCCTCCTTCCTACATCAGTTCCTCTGCCACTTGTTCAGTTCCCTGAGCTCCTTCTGCCTCTCTGGTGTGGCTTGAGGCACAGGTATTATTTCTAAGAAAGCCACCTTGGAGGGTCTTTTCTTCAATCTATTCCCCAAGTCCCTGAAATCATTTTTTAGGACTTTCCGCCTTCCTCTTACTTTGTTATTGGTGCCAACATGTACCATTACAGCTAGGTCCTCCCCAGCCCCACCCAATAATATGTCCATCAGATCCTTGATGTGCCAAACCCGAGCACCTGGTAAACAACATACTGTTCGGTGACCACGGTCTTTTTGAAGGATTGCCCTCTCTGTCCTCCTAATAAGTCCCCTACTACCAGTACTCATCTAACCTTTCCAGTATCCCTGGCCCCCTTGTTACCGGAGCAGTCACTCCCCTGGCAGGCCTGCTCCAGCACTGCCACCCCTGAGCTGATATCCCCAACATCATGCAACTTGGCATATTTGTTGGGGTGTACCAACTCAGGACTGGCCTCCCTAGCGCTCTTCCCTCTACCCCCCTTCTATATGTCACCCAGCTACCTACCTCTGGCTCCTGTGCCTCCATATCTCCACCATCCTCTACACTGGCCCCTGCCTGCACCTGCTGGGTAATGTCCAAGCTCCTTTTTGATGGTGAGAATCCCTGTGAGAAATGTAGTTTCAAAAAGTCCTAAAATCACACGTTTGCAAGAGTCCTTGAAGGTTCTGCACTTAAAGCTAAACTCTCAGTATATACTCTATGTATAGGGTGGACCAAAAGTAGGTATGCGTTACCTGTAATTTATACATTACATTATTGTATATTTTACATTATAATGAGTGAAAAAGAATATATAAAAAACAAAGCGCTGTGATGCTAAATAGCTGATAATTACACATAAAACCAAGTGAGGCTGCTATCAAAAGAGAGTGTTTTCAGAGTCACTTAAAAAGAAAAAATAATGATATTTGAAGCGCTTCACAATGTGCATAAAAATGAATATATATGAATAAAAATAAATAAATATAAATACTCAAATAAATCCAGCGGTGAGTAAAAATTCCTAAAAAATCCAGCAATCAAAATAGTGTAAAATTATAAAAAATTAGTGCCACCAAATGTGTAAAAAAATCCACATAAAAAATCAACATAAAAATAAATATATAGGTCCAAGGAGCCAAGGACGCTCTGTGCAGATCAGCAGTATCACACAGTGTACTGCAGTGAATCTGCTCCTGTCTAAGGCGGCTGTCTGCTATAGTAAAACCTGCATATGCCTTATCATTATAAGGCACACGTGAGTGGATTGAAGTTTGCCTGTGTACTTTGGTATCCTAACTATTGCACAATGATTGTTTTTTTCTCTTATCTGCCTGTTAAATGAGATCTGTTTATGATTCTCACATTGGTTGTGAACAGAAGCAAAAGAAACATTGTTACTATAAATGTCAATGAGCACCTTAATTAAGCAAGTGTTTTTAAACAGCTTTGCTAGTGGGACTGGATCAAAGCTTTATACCAATCGGTTTCTACACTTGTATAATTGAACCTTCTGAATACATCCCTATATATTTATTTTTATGTTGATTTTTTATGTGGATTTTTTTACACATTTGGTGGCACTAATTTTTTATAATTTTACACTATTTTGATTGCTGGATTTTTTAGGAATTTTTACTCACCGCTGGATTTATTTGAGTATTTATATTTATTTATTTATATTTATTCATATATATTCATTTTTATGCACATTGTGAAGCGCTTCAAATATCATTATTTATACATTATAATGAGGCCTCTCCTCATTTTGAATTGTCGGTACAGAGTCACTGTGACAACACCTTCCCACAGCACCTGTATCAAGTTGGGTGAGCAAGGCAGCCAGTCAATGCTGTCACATCACTTGACACCCATGTACTCTTTGGGGGGGACATAGTAAAGGATAAGATTTTTTAAAAGAATCCCAAAGCAGTGGATAAATTGAGTTAATTTCACAAGCATTTATGAACATTGATTCTATCTGGAATTTGTGTGTTACTGTGTGTCACAGTGTTGGGGACAGGATCCAGGGATGTTGCAATGTTAATGGAGGACATTTCAAGCACCTACAGTAAGAGACCACATAGTGGTTAGTGTCAGGGACAGGATCTACTAATGTTGCACTCAAGACTAAGTACAGTACGACCCAATCAGTTTTGTATACTTTTGGCCATATTGTTCTCAGTGCCCGTAGGCAAAATAACAAATGAATAAATAAAGTTAAGGTAACAAATAAATTAACAAAAGTCAAATTAAAGTATCCAATCAGTAATGTATACCTACTATAAAATACCATCATCTGATCATTGTTGTGTACATACTTTTGGCTCACCCTGTATATACAGACACACACACAAATACAAACACACACAACAGATTTTTTCCATATTTTGTAATGATTTTTATTTGCACAAATATTTGTGCAGCAATTAAAAAAATAATAGTTACATAAATAACATTTTTTGCTTAAAGCATTCTTATTATTTATTGTACTTTAAAGTTCAGACAGAAAATTATCTATATGAAAGTATGGGATGAATAAGCTATCCTGCTAAAGGGGGTAGTGAATTCTGCAATTGTAAATATGTATCATTAATTACTATATGGAAATTGTAAACAGCACCGTTTAAAATACAATTTAGCCATAATCAAAATTCTTAATATTGGTGCATCTAATCCAGCGCTTAAATTCATTACTAGAATAAATAAAATATATTGCAATATACTTTATTATATTGCTTACATAGCATTATTTATAAAACAATATATAGTGCAACTGCATTGTATTTGCTAGTCTTAAATATGAGTACATAATGTAGAATAAACCTCAAACTAAATGTTTCTACAGCATTTTGAATAAATTGGTTACCAAGGATGTACTCCATAAGTTCTGGCTTTGAAAGCATCAACACAAGTTTACAGCTGCAGGAGTATCCTTGTGCTTGTTTCTAATTTGCTTAGTAGGTTCTTCTTATGCCCCATACACATGACCAGAAATGCCTCCAGCAAAACTCAGATGAGAGCTTTTGGTCGGAAAATACGACCGTGTGTATGCTCCATCAGACTTTTGCTGCCAGCAAAAGATTGAGAGCAGGTTCTCTATTTTTCAGTCGGAAAAAGTTCCTATGCAAAAATGCGTTCGTCTGTATGCAATTCTGAAGCACAAAAAACCATGCATGCCCAGAAACAATTTGACGCATACTCGGAAGCATTGAACTTCATTTTCTCGGCTCATCGTAGCGTCACCGCGTTCTTGATGGATGAAAGTTCAGGGAACTTTTGTGTGACCGTGTGTATGCAAGCCAAGCTTGAGCGGAAAAACCACCCAAGATTTTTCAGATGGAAATTCCGCTCGTGTGTACGGGGCATTAGCTATTTAATAAAAATGATCTGGGTGGCTGTAGAGCTGCTGATCACTTATACGGGACTTGTAGGGTGCCACTCTTCCCCCTGCCAACCCACCCTCCTTTTCTGTCAGGATGAGAAGCAGAAGGACATTAAGGAATATCAATGCCATAATGTTCCTTGCAGAGTGTGAACCTGGAAGTACTCTGAGCACTTCTGGGTTCAGAGCTGGTAAAATCCCAGATCAAGCACAGTCTGTGTTTAATTGGCTGGAGCTGGACCTGTTACCTTTCCAATGCTATCACGCAGGGAGCATTTTTTTAGCCCCTTATGATAGCCCTAAACTTAATTTTTAAAAAATGTAAATGTGTTAAAAAATGTAAATATAATAGAAAAAAAAAATTAAGACAACCCCATATGCCCATGAACACTTATAAAAACACTAATGCACACATAGGGCACACATTACATTTTGGGTATCACTTTGCACACCAGAGTGATGGAAATAATTATAGGTCCCTTATTTACTGCTAATGTTGAACTGATGAGCTGTAATGACATTTAAAGTGTTGTCTATTGATAATTTCGGTACCGTAATTTTTCACTGTTTCACAGCACATGCAGTTATGAGGTCTGACATATTTGGTATTTATTTACTTAACACAATTTAATTTTTTAATTTGTACAAAACAATTGGGGATCATATTTGTGTTTGTGTGCAATAACATGAATTTTTTGTATTTTTTTACTCGATATATATAGATTTGATTGATTTGATTTTGGTTTGATTGATTGATACTGTTGTGCAATTATCATGCAACAAAAATATTTGGTAACTGCAATGTTTTTTATTTTAAAGGGCCTCTGCTGTCATAACAAGTATAATGTTTCTGGAGGTTTTAAGTCATTCTCTAGCTTAAAATGCAAATTCTAATATTTGCCTACATTGAAAAAATGCTAGAGTTAATATTAACTAAATATTAACTAAGCATAAATAGAATAGGCTTTAAAGTGTATGTAAATAATAACAATGAACATATATCTTATATCTCTTATTTTCTTCCTATGGTCTGGTAAATTCAGTATTCCATTGAAAGTATTTTTTTATATCTGTTCAATAAGTACAAAAAACTGTTGATTTTTTTTCCCCTGCACATTTTGCAATAAAACTTATCTGCCTGTCTAGGTTAACCTGGAAACTATAAATGAACAACCAACATATTGACATCTTAAGAAAAAGGCATCAGAGCTGGGTCAAGTAGCATTGTAGGTGGATTCTGCTATGGTGTGGTAGTTATTCAGGTGATTTTGATGGAGTGTCCCGCAAAGATTTTGGTTAGGTAAAATGTTGTAGGAAAGGAACAAAAATGTTGTAAAAAGATAGGAGGGGATAAGAAGATGGGGAGAGAGGGGATAAGATTGGGGAAGGGAAGGAAAGAGAAGGGAGTAGAAGACAGGTGGTGGGGGCCATCCCCCAGCCCAAGCCCACCGATTCAGTAGCCACTGCTATACATTCCAGACGGTCTTAGTCATTGAAGGGAAGTAAGTCTTATAGTTTTCCGTGGTCTGGAAGTGTTTCCAACAGAACTGAGAATTTCTGTAAACGTTCTTGGGAGGTAAAAATCAGTTCTCCCATCTCCTCTATCTTAGCAACCCTGTTCAGCCATTCCCGAATGGATGGGATATCTGTAGATCACCAGTGCACTGGAATGCATAGTCTGGCTGCGTTGACCATATGCATGGCCAATGATTTGTAATATACCTGTTTAGGGAGGGTTGTATGATGTAGGAGATACTGCGCAGGGCTATAGTTTAGAGTATAAGTGGTGACACGTGAAATTATAGAGTGCACTTCCTTCCAAAAAGGTTGGATCAAAGAGCACTCCCACCAAATGTGGAGCATGGAACTTTCTGCTTTTTTTGCATCTCCAATAAATATTTGAAATTTTTGGGTGAGAATTTGTGTAAGCAGGTTGGTGTTCTGTACCATTTGGTTGCAATTTTGTACCCATTTTCCTGGATCACTACTTTCATCGAACCTTTGCCATCAACGAGGGAAAGATGAAGGGATGTGACTTGAGGGTCTGGGACCAATGGTTGGGTGTGAGCAGAGGAAGGATGTGTGTGGGAATGCTTGTGAAGTGGTTCTCTGACGCAACCCACACTTTCCCAGATTTGCGGACTTGCCAGTCTACGACCCTAGTTAGATGACATGCCAAGTGGTATTTGTGGAGATCAGGTAAACCAACTGCCCCTTTAGCTTTGGTGCATGTAAGATGGGGGTATTTGATGTGTGGGGCAGTGTTCTTCCAAATGAGGGTAGTGCAGGCCTTTTTGTATGCCACAAAGAAGGAAGGTGCTAGATGAATTGGGATCGTCTGCATCAGGTATAGAAGACAGGGGAGAATGACCATTTTTACTAAGGCCGATCTACCGAACCATGAGACATTGAGGTTGTCCCACTCCTTCAGTTCTATTTGAATCTTAGAAAGGGCAGGCAAGAAGTTTTGGTTGCATAGGTCTACTATTTTCCTGGTGATTTGGATGCCCAGATAGGTAATGACTTCCTTTTTCCATTGAAAGGGGAAGGATTCTTGACAACGGGTTACTTCCAGTGGGGGTAGTGAAACAATTAGGGCATGTGATTTGGAATAGTTGACTTTCAGGTTTGATAACTCACCAAAGTGCTTTATATCACTCAGGAGGTTTGGCAGGGATAATCGTGGGGGTTGTAAGAAGAGTAAGATATCATCGGCAAAAGCCGCTACTTTAAACTCCCTGTTCTCTATGGAACATCCTTTTATATCAGGATTGGCTCTTAATCTGTTTAAGAAGGATTCTAGTGTCAGAACAAAGATCAGGGGGGATAGGGGGCACCCCTGTCAGGTCCCATTGCTGATAGAGAAGGCGTTCGACAGGAGGCCATTAACTTATACCCTAGCTGAAGGATTAGTATATAAGGCATTAACATGTGCAAACATGTGTGGTATAAGGCCCACTCCTTTTAGTACTGCTTGCATATAATCCCAGGCAACCCTGTCGAATGCCTTCTCAGCATCAAGGGACAGAAAGAATCCCTGGGACTGCGACAAGGTGAGCCAATGATGTAGGTTCAGTGTACGTATGGTGTTATCCCTGGCTTCCCTATCTGGTATGAAGCCAACTTGATCAGATGAGATGAGGCCAGGGATGAGAGGTAGTAGCCTGTTGGCGAGTATCTTTGCATAAAGTTTAATATCCACATTAAGCAGTGAAATGGGCCTATAATTGGATACTTGTGTCAGGTCTGCCTTCTTTCGGGATCACTGTTACGTGGGCTTCTAGCAGGCTACCTAGGGAATTTTGGGGTTCTGCCAGGGAGTTAAGTACCTTTTAACAGCATTGGTGTCAGATCATCTGTAAAGCACTTGTAGTAAAGTAGTGGCAGGCCATCAGGTCCTGGGCTTTTACCCACTTTCATCTGTTTTATAGCCAAGCTCAGTTCCTCTGAAGAGAGAGTGTTTTCCATAGCTTCCGCTTGTTGAGGGGTAATTGGTTTGGGGCAATATTGGGCTAAGAAATCTTTTATTTTGGCAGATCGGCTATCTGAGTTTATTGTTCCTACATTGTCACATGCTAAATTGTAGAGTTTAAAGTAAAAGTTTTCAAATTGCTTGGCAATATCTACATTTCTGGAGAGGGGATTACCATGACTGTCTCAAATCTGGTTGATTGTGGACGAGGACTTGGCTGCCTGAATTGTGCGAGCTAATAGTCTCCCACTCTTGTTACCATGTTCATAGAACACTTTCTGTCCAAGGATATACCGTCGTCTGGTGCGTTTCCCCAACTCATCCAATAAAGTGGAATGAGCGTGTATGAGGTCCTAAAATGTAGCTAGTGAGGTAGAGTGTTTATGGTTTTTTTTTAGTCTATTGATAGTTTTGATATGGGACTTGATCTGTTCCTGATGTGTCTTTTTGGCAGCTGTTGCTAAGGATATTAGTTTCCCTCTGATGACACATTTGTGCGCCTACCATAGTGTGATGGGTGTGATGTCAGGGGAAGAGTTTTCTTCAAAATACAGTTGAATTTGGGAACGTATCTGTTGCAGTACTTCTGGGTCTTTTAACAGGGAGGGATTTAGCTGCCATGATTTTGTTGTTTTGGTTGATTCCGAGAAAGTAAGGGTCATCATAATGGGATGGTGCTTGGACAACAGCATTGGTTCTATTGAGGCATGGGAAAGAAAAGATAGGTCTGTTTGGGATAAGAAGAAGTAGTCTATTCTGGAATACTTTTGATGTGGTGAGGAGAAAAAGGTGTAGTCTTTTTCAGTTGGAAATAAGGTACGCCAAGTATCGTGGAGTGTTAAGTTTTGCAGTTGTAATTTAATTTGGCGGGGTGCGCGGTACGAAAGGGTGGTAGTACCTGTGGAGGTGTCGAGGGATGGATTAAGTGGGACATTAAAGTCTCCCCTGAATTACAATACCTTCTTGGAAGGTAGATAGCAGATCACAAACCTTCCTGAAAAAAGATAGTTGGTGCTCATTAGGACAGTACACGTTAGCCAGTGTGATTGGCTTGGTCGCATGCGTGACCTTAATAAAGATGCACCTACCCTCTGGGTCTATTCTGGATTCTGATAACTGAAAGTCAGCATGTTTGGAGATAAGAATTGGCTTCTGAATTTGTGGAATGTAGTGCCTTCTTGTAGATGTCATTCCTTAGCTTAGGTATAGCATCCGTACAAAAGTGTATTTCCTGCAGAAATGAGCATTGTGTTTAGTCAGAGCTGTTAATACCTGTGATCTTTTCTCCAGAAGGTTTAAGCCTTTTACATTCAGCCATAGGCATTTTAGAGATAGTTGTTGTTTAATTGTCGGAGAGCTTTGCATTTCTTTTTTTTTTTTCTTTCCCCTTTTCTTTCCCCCTTCTTTTCCTCTTTTCAAAAGAAAAACAAAAAGCTACTGAAAGTTAAGGTACCTATGTTTGGGTCACTTAAGTCTAGCCTGGGCGCCTTAGTATCGTAGAAGGCTGAATCGTGGGTGATTGGTGGGTGGATGGGGGAGAGAGGCGGCCCCCAATCGGAGGAAGAAAAAGAAAATAGAGTATATAAAGAAGACAGAAATAGGGGGGGGGAGTCTAAAAAGGCAAAGGTGGGGTGATGCAGTCACTGAGATGAGGTAGAGAAAAGAAAAAAGGGGGGGGAGGCACTGATGAGTTGTAAGGACTTTACGACTGCAGGGCTCACAAACTGTGTTACCAGTATACCTAATGGAACAAGTCTGGGGTGTCAGCTAGAGTCCATTGGGACAGCTGTGAGGGGACAGCGAACTTGGAAAGCGTCAATTGGCTTAGCACTAGGGAGGACCAAACATTTATACAGATATAACAAGGGGTGTGGGATAATATGTTAGGATTCTTTAGGAACTCCCCATCATTAATGCTTTTGGTTTCAGTATGGAGAGCATATAAGACCAAAGTAGTGGCTTTTAACAGCACCACATAGTAAATGCATATCAATTGAGACAATTCTGAAACATATGGATAACAAACAGGTAACAGTAATCTAAAACAAATGCAGCTCTAAGGCTTTGCAGAGCTCTAACAGAGGATGGTAGGTTCTTAGACAAACTACACCAGAAGGATTCACTAAGCTGTCCGCTAAGTCTGGGAGACTCTCTCCATGTAAGTTTAACATTCTCAATACAAGGGTGGGTTTGCGTAGAGTCGTGGACTGCCAGGCTCTATATAGTATCAGCCCACTTCATCATCCTATTTATACCGTTCCCCCACGTATCCCATCCAAGGGTGCGAAGTGGAAAGGTTCCGTGATATGTTGGGGTGTATGTGAAAAGGATAAGGTAATGTTGTAGAGAAGAGATCTCCCCCTCCCTTCTTAAGGCGGGTGGTAAGTGTAAGCTGTGCTGGGGGGTACTGTGAAAGATTCTAACCTTATGAAAGGGCAAGATTCGGGGGTGTGAATATAGGATGTTTAGTTAGGTTAAGTGGGAGTTGCCTGATTAAATTCGTTTAAGGGAGACAGAAGGGGACCTCGCTACTTGTCTCCTAGGGGGGTTTTAACGTTACTTCTATGTGGTAAGAATGTGTTTCGTTCCTTTCCATCTACAGGAGGGGTTGGTGTTTCAAAGGAACGTTGTATATGGCAAGATAAACAATAAAATGAACAATAAACTAAAATGAAGTAGGCACGTTGTATGGGAGTAGCCTCAGCTCCAGCTGGGAAGGTCGTTAAGTTTGCCACCTCAAAGTGATAGTTTGGTATGGTATAGCCTTTATGCATGGCCTGATAGAGCTCTGAATACAGGCCGAAGGTTGTAAGGGTATAAGGACAACTTCTGATCAGCTAGAGCATGAACATAATACGATCAGCATAGTCACACATAAAAAAAAAAATGGGGGGGGGGGGTGATGAGTGGGGAAATCAGATATGAGATCAAAGCTTCCATTACCTGGATATTATTAAATAAAGTGTAAATACCACGCTAAGACAAAAGCAAAATCAGCAAAAAAGCAGCAACAATAAACCATCTAATACCTAATGGTGCTAATAAATGTCAAAGTAAGAAAAGTTGCGCTACATTAAATATTTCTTATGTAAGAAATAGTGTGAACCAATACCATACAGAAAACCAGAACACACCCGCATCAAGAGTGCATCCTGAGCATCCTAAACTCCTTCAGGTGATGTATACATAAATGAATTGTGAAATAAACAAAATAGCGACAGCTCAAAAAAATCATATGCACATCAATCGATAAATGAAAAAACAATGTCCATAAGACCGTGTCCATATACAAATAAAATAAAATGAGCAGCGTTTTCTTTAGATGTGATAGAAAAAATATGTGAGTTATAATCCACAGCAGGTATCAAGGTCCAGATATTCAGCCTTAAAATGTCCACAAATGAAAGACAGCTCGATGTAAACTCTGTATGTGATAACTCTTACCGGAACCGGTGGCCCCCCTAAAGAGCGGGGTCATACGAGCAGACAGATATAGCCCTCTGCGGGGACACTTGAATCCTCTGGTATCTCGAGTCCTTTGGTTGCCTTGAGCGGTCCACGAGGATTTCACCAGATAGCAGTAAATGCTTAGCAGCTGGATGTCCCCAATCTGAAAAGAGAAGCACACTCGGGCTCCCAGTCACGAGTGAGCAGACAGAAAGGGACTCCAGTCATGTAGTAAGTTAAAATTCAAAATTTTAATGTTAATTAGATAAGCAAAAGCTCATAAGACAACATGTACAGAGGTAATGTACAGGGATAGTGCACAGAAAAATTGTATAAAAGTGCATGAATAAATAGATAAAAAGCCAGCTAGCTAAAACAAACAATAAAAAGCACCCGTGTACCGGGTCACATGTGACGTGATTGCATCAGCACAACGCAATCACGCCACATGTGACCCGGTACACGGGTGCTTTTTATTGTTTGTTTTAGCTAGCCGGCTTTTTATCTATTTATCTATTCATGCACCTTTATACAATTTTGAGCTTTTGCTTATCTAGTTAACATTAAAATTTTGAATTTTAACTTACTACACAACTGGAGTCCCTTTCTGTCTGCTCACTCGTGGCTGGGAGGCCGAGTGTGATTCTTTTTTCAGATTGGGGACATCCAGCTGCTAAGCATTTACTGCTATCTGGCGAAATCCTCACTGACCGCTCAAGGCACCCAAAGGACTCGAGATACCAGAGGATTCAAGTGTCCCCGCAGAGGGCTATATTTGTCTGCTCGTATATATAAAAGATATCCTTCGCGTTGGTGGATGAAAAATTGTATATATAATATATATATAATAGTGACTAGATATTTTTAGAATAAATAATTATTTCTTAACGTAAAAGTGATAATATTGCAGCAAAATGGGGGTGTTCACACCAACACTTGGTACAGTAAATATTTAAATACATTTCGCGCAATATCAATAATATTAAATAAATATGTGTAAAACTGTGTAAACATGGACAAAATAGTGACTTTTTAGAAAGTGGTTGCTGCAGTATTATTGCAAGGATCAACGATCTCTATATTGTAGCATATAGCAATTACTGCTATCTTCTAGTGAAGTGATGGTGCTATAATATACGTGAGTAAGAACATATATAAATAACTGATATGATAATAAAAATCTACAATGTCCGTGAGTGAAGAACAAATCATAAATACCATGAATAAATTATTGTGAGAAAAAAAGCAAATGCTTGTTAATAAAAATTAATCCTTCTATGGTCATAAATAACAAATGATATGTGCAACCAATCCTAAATAATATCATAAACAATAGACGTATAAATAGTGAACATCAAAAATTGTGCAATCACAGTCCACTTCAGTGCAATAATAAAGTGCAGGTGATAGGATTATAAATACAAAGTTCTTGAAAAAGGTAGATGGGTGACAATATATAAATAGTTTATGGGTGGTTCTTCTATTCAAATCTGGTCTATGTAATATAATGGGTATATTATTCCTGTGGTGGTGCCTCCTAGTGTGGTCTCACAGAACCCTCACCTTCAATTTGCAGTAATCAGGCTTTCAGTGATTGTAGCTTTAAGATGTAGGAGTAGTCTCTGGGAACCTCTCTTTCTTTGTTATTATCTCTCCATGATTTCTTCTATGTGGCTTCGCTCTAGTTAACTCTGTAGCAGGGGAGATAAGCAAATAGGGGAGGGGGAGAGAGAAAGAAGGCTCCACTAGTGTATTATAGATTTAAAATCAAAGGGGGAGTATTTATTTAAGTATTGCTCTTACATTTAATTCATAAAAAACAGGCAGAGTAAATAAGTAAACGGTCTGGCGTTCTCAGCGCCCTCTCACTTGTGCTTCAGATAGTATGCACCACTCCAGCCAATCCCTACGCGTTACGACACCATCACGTGTCTTCATCTGGGGAAAAAAACGGTAATAAGAGAAATATATGAGCTGTCATTGCTAGCCTCCTTCTGAAAATTATATTTACCTGGCTGAGTTTACCTTTAATACTTTTGAGTCATAAAACAAGTACGCAAAATAAGGATTGTTAGACATGAGTTTGTATTACTTTTTTTATTTTTCATCACAAGAAAAGCTTCAGAAGGTTCCCCAGATGAAGACACGTGACGGTGTCGTAACGTGTAGGGATTGGCTGGAGCGGTACATACTATCTGAAGCACAAGTGAGAGGGCGCTGAGAACGCCAGACCATTTACTTATTTACTCTGCCTGTTTTTTATGAATTAAATGTAAGAGCAATACTTAAATAAATACTCCCCCCTTTGATTTTAAAACTATAATACACTAGAGGAGCCTTCTTTCTCTCTCCCCCTCCCCTATTTGCTTATCTCCCCTGCTACTGAGTTAACTAGAGTGGAGCCACATAGAAGAAATCATGGAGAGATAATAACAAAGAAAGAGAGGTTCCCAGAGACTACTCCTACATCTTAAAGCTACAATCACTGAAAGCCTGATTACTGCAAATTGAAGGTGAGGGTTTTTTGAGACCACACTAGGAGGCACCACCACAGGAATAATATACCCATTATATTACATAGACCAGATTTGAATAGAAGAACCACCCATAAACTATTTATATATTGTCACCCATCTACCTTTTTCAAGAACTTTGTATTTATAATCCTATCACCTGCACTTTATTATTGCACTGAAGTGGACTGTGATTGCACAATTTCTGATGTTCACTATTTATACGTCTATTGTTTATGATATTATTTAGGATTGGTTGCACATATCATTTATTATTTATGACCATAGAAGGATTAATTTTTATTAACAAGCATTTGCTTTTTTTCTCACAATAATTTATTCATGGTATTTTAGATTTGTTCTTCACTCACGGACATTGTAGATTTTTATTATCATATCAGTTATTTATATATGTTCTTACTCACGTATATTATAGCACCATCCCTTCACTAGAAGATAGCGGTAATTGCTATATGCTACAATATAGAGATTGTTGATCCTTGCAATAATACTGCAGCAGCCACTATCTAAAAAGTCACTATTTTGTCCATGTTTACACAGTTTTACACATATTTATTTAATATTATTGATATTGCGCAAAATGTATTTAAATATTGTCTGCTCGTATGACCCCGCTCTTTAGAGGGTCCACCGGTTCTGGTCAGGGTTATCACATACAAAGTTTACATCGAGCTGTCTTTCATTTGTGGATATTTTAAGGCTGAATATCTGGACCTTGATACCTGCTGTGGATTATAACTCAAATATTTTTTCTATCACATCTAAAGAAAACGCTGCTCATTTTATTTTATTTGTATATGGACACTAATGGTCTTATGGACATTGTTTTTTCATTTATTGATTGATGTGTACATGATTTTTTTCAGCTGTCGCTATTTTGTTTATTTCACAATTCATTTATGTATACATCACCTGAAGGAGTTTAAGATGCTCAGGATGCACTCTTGATTCTGGTGTGTCCTGGTTTTCTGTATGGTATTGGTTCACACTATTTCTTACATAAGAAATATTTAATGTAGCGCAACTTTCCTTACTTTGACATTACCTGGATATTGTCACTTGAGCTGATAGGTGATGGTCAGGCTAGATGGGAAGACATTAGGGGGCCTTAGTGTAATATAATAGGGCAATGACATGCCAGGATTAAGTCTCTCATGAAGAGGTTGCAAGTTTAGGTGGAGGAAAGCAGTACCTGTGTAAGAGATATCTGAGGCCTCGTTCTGTTGTGCTTCTCGGTGAGTCCATGGTTGAGGCCTGTGAGGTCTGTGTCACCTCATGCTGCCCCGATTGTCGGGTCCGGAATAGCTCTGGTATGTTCTTGCTGAGCTGTGTTCCGGAATCTTTCTGGGTGCGGGGTGTCGAGGTGCTTCTATTGGGCTTTCCCATAAAGAAAAGTGCCACTGAGTCCCCAGATAAAGCATTATTCATCCTCAATGTGCTGGAGCTGTCTTCTCAAGCGGCCATCTCGGGTCCCATCCAAGCCACACCCCCACTATAATATTCTTATGTGGATATGATTATTTCATGATTTTTAATTATATTATTGTAGCACGGTTGTGCTTGCGCTGCACTTTATTTGAGTTTTTTTTTCCAAGGACAGGAAAGCTGTAATTTTTTTGTTTAGTCCTTAGTTTTGATTCAACATACAATTTAATTTAACTAATTTTGGACATTTTGTTCTAAAAGCCTTGCTTCTTTGCATAGTTTGTAATACACCTTGTAGTCTATATTGATGGGAAGAGCTCTATTTTCTCCTTGCATACATGGACAGGCCTTACATTAAATGTTAGAGTTAAATGTGCTTTACTAACCTGTCTGACTTACATAAAACATGTCTGGGATTTCATAATTGCAAGGGTTAATCACTCAAATCTTTTGGATTCCTATATTATTAAAAAATAATTTTTGTGTCCTTATACAGTATATCACATACACATTTTAAATTTCATAATAACATACCAATAAAAATAACACTCATTTGATTTACTGTAGGCTGTTTACTATTCAACACAAAAATGTTTTATTCCATTGTCTAACATTTCTTGGAAATAATTAGCTTCATATACATTTTATACACAGACTACAACTTTAGAAATAAATATTAGAATGACAAATAGTTTGACTCTAGGGTCAAATGTTTTCCTAGTAGTTGCATGTGTTTATGCCAAAATATATAAAGAAATGTCACATCAGTATATGAGTGATGATGAACACTTGAAGTGGGACTGTAATGCATCAATCATCGTAAATGTGTAGGCAGGCTTTTCTAAAAACTTCAAATTCAAGCATATGCAGAAGATCGTGTCACACTATAGGAAATTAACAGTTTAAACATCTGCTTGTTAATTTGCATAACACCTTCTATATATTCATGTTTTTTTCCTAAAGGTTAACGGACAATCCAAACAAAGTATGTAAATAGAAATAATGGACACTAACCTCCATAGCACAGCTAGCACAAATTAATAGGTATAGATCCAATGCTTTTAAAAAATTTCCATAAAACAATTTAAAGCAGTATTAGGCCTCATGCACACTGAGCAACTCTTCTGAATGCCTTTGTTCCTGGCAGGGGAAAAACAGCTTAAAAGTTATACCTAAAGGCACGTTTTGCAAAAGCATTCAGGCGTGTCAAGTGTATGGGCATTCATTAATTCAATTGGCCAGAGTATTACTTTGTTATGGCCACTGAGATGAATGAAAACTCAAGCATTTAGTTGCATTTACATGCGTTTAGATAAGTCAGATGTTTTTCTGCTTAAACACTCCTCTCCTGAACAAGCAAGTGGTGTTTTTTTCTGCCTCTAAACACTCCTACTGTACCTCTAAATGCCTGGTGTGTTACAAGCCTGATCAGCAGGTGAAAGGGTAAAGGGTAAAAAAACAACCACCACAGCTAATGATTGCCAAGCTGCAATATATTACATTTAAAGTCAGTCATCATCCCATTCACACAAAATGTAACACTGATAGTCATAGATTAAGGGAATTAAAAAAAAAAATTTAATAAGAGAAATATATGAGCTGTCATTGCTAGCCTCCTTCTGAAAATTATATTTACCTGGCTGAGTTTGCCTTTAATACTTTTGAGTCATAAAACAAGTATGCAAAATAAGGATTGTTAGACATGAGTCTGTATTACTTTTTTATTTTTCATCACAAGAAAAGCTTCAGTCAGAGCCCTTTCACACTGGGGCGGGCGGGCGTCGGCGGTAAAGCAGCGCTATTCGGCCACTACCGGGGTGGTTTTAACCCGCGCTAGTGGTCGGAAAAGGACTAAAACTGCCCCGCTAGCGGCTGAATAGTGCCCACAAAGCACTGCTGCAGCATCGATTTGGCGGCGCTGCCCCATTGTTTTCAATGGGTAGGGGCGCTAAAGGAGCAGTGTATAAACTTTAGGTGATCAGAAGCGGAAATTCTCCTTACCAAAGTCTTCTGGGATACATAACCGGTCCCAGAAGACTTTGAGACCAGTCACAGAGTGGAGTGCCACTCACGCATGCGCAGTGGGCACCTGGCTGTGAAGCCGCAAGCTGGGGGGGTGAGGTTTTCTGGTGAGTGCATTTACAATAAGAGCACGAATAAAGATCACCAGCTGTCACCTAAATAAGAAGTTTCTTAAAAACATCAGTTTTTCTAAGCTCTGGCTAAGCACTGGACGTTTTATGAGCACAAGTCACCTTGTTTTATATAAAGCACTGGACACTCTTTGAGCACTAGTCACGTTATTGTGCATATTGATCCATTAGGATATGTATTATCTACTATAATATGTCATTTATCATTCATTGCATACAATTATTTTTTGGCTATACGTATCAGAGGGTGTAACACTTTTTAAAGATTTCAATCACACCGTTTTGCACCATTTCTCATTTGGTCTCATTACACCATTTATACAATTTAGGCAATATAATTTATTCACATACCTTTGTTTTACTCCACACACCAGCTTGTTAACACTTTTTTGGGCAGCGGTTTACAGAGGATGAAACACACTTTGGAATTTTTTTGGTACAGTTAAGCCTCTAGTGTATTATTGTGTTTCTATCTCAGTACCCACATTGAGCATATGCAGAGGGTGTAGCACCATTAAACACTAAGAGTAATAACGCTGTCTCTCTTCACCCACTTTTGGTTTTTCCTATTCAGACTCTTACACTAGTTATGTATGTATTCCTATCACATTCCACAGAGGGTGTAACACATACATATAGGTATTAATATTTTTTTACTGAAACTTCATATATATACCCTTTTTTTGCATTGTGCTGATCATATTCCTTACACACCCAACTCAAGTTCAGCAAAACTGCAGAGGGTGTAACACAGATTCACCACAAAAATTATCTTATCTCATATCAGAACAGCGCCACACCTATGTTCCACTTATATTTAACTTCAGTACACCCCACCTCGGTGGTAGTGTATTTGTAGGGGCAGCAGTTCACTTTCAGTTTAGTCCATCAATTTTTAACCTATCCTCTTCTGTACTTGCATCCTGTGTGCGGATTTACCCATGCACACCCCTGTCATAGGCGGGTGCCCATAATGAAGATGCCGGCGCCACCGAAAGAGGAAACGGCAGAGGTGAGTGCACTGCTGGATCATGGGACAAGTGAGTGGATGTTTACTAAAAGTCAGCAGCTACACTTTTTGTAGCTGCTGACTTTTAATAAGCACAAAAATGGTTAGAACTCCGCTTTAACCACTTGACCTCCGAAAGATTGTGTTACTTCAAATGACGATTGTGCGGGCGTGCGACACTACCCATATAAAATGTATGTCTTTTTTCTCACAAATAGAGCAAAAGGTGGATTGTGTTACTTGCTTTGGAGAAACACAAAATTCCTTCCTTCCCCATAAAATTCATAAAAAGTTCATAAAGAGTGCGACACATAAGATCCCAGATAGAGACAAGATGTGTATCTATATTTCCTGTGGATGTATCCGTGAAGAGCCTCCACCATGAGCAACAATAGCAGCTCACCTCACTGAGTGGACCCCTAAATAATCAGACAGGTCAAACACGCATTCCCATACAGGGTAGTCATTAGAAGTGATGATGCCTCGAGACATCTCCTGTAGATGTTATACCAGAGCGGGCTGAGAAGGATAAACTCATGTGCTAGTGAGTAATAGATTGCCACAACTCCAAAAACATTGTACATGCAAAAAAATCTTAAAGAATATAGTGCTCTCTTAGCATAGAACTTTTATTTAGGATAAAAATTAATCCACTTACAAGTACGGCACTGTGGCCCAGTGTTGGGTGTATGAACGTTCAGTACAAATAGATTCAAAGATGGCCATGGGTGACATGATGAGACTCCTTCCCGTGTGCGTTACACCCTCGAAGGGGCGGGATTTCATCAGTGGGTATGGAGTCACGTACAATACCCGCCTCTTATAGTGAAATCTTAATCAGTATGAGAGCAGAACACCTCCTCATGTAGAGTGTTTACTATGACAACCAGACACCCTCCCGGCCAAGCCAAGAAGTGACTACCACATTAGGAAAAGTGCTGGGGCAGAACGCCTCCTCGCATAAATTCTTATGGGGAAACAAAACATTCCCAACATAGTCAGGAAATGATTGCAGCATACTAATGAGCAAAGTCAAGAGCATATATATTAAACTCATAATCAATTTAAAAAATGCCCAAAAAATTGAAATGAAATGAAACAAATAAAACCCATCTAGGGAAATTCACATCATAAAAAATTCATCCACCCACGGCCATCCCTTACATTAAAAATCAAAAGGTAAAAATGAATAAATTAATACATTAATGATCAGAAATAAAGCAATTTAGATCAAAATCAACATTTAAGCCCGTAGGGACTGCAACCTTTCATATTCCCTACGGCTTAGCTGCCTAATAAAATCCCCCCTCCAGTGTTTGACGACTCTCTCTATTCCCCAAAATTTGAGACGCCTAGGGTCACGATTGTGGAATAATCTGAAGTGTTTTGAAACATTGTGAGTTATGAGTCCTTTTTTAATATTATTGACATGTTCCCCTAATCTCACATGGAGGGGTCTTGAGGCCCTACCAATATATTGCAAACCACAATCGCATTCTAATATATAGACAACACCTATAGAACATATAATTAAATCATTGTGAATAGTGGACGTGCTGGTAAAACCAGTCCCAGTACCCTGTCTTGTTTGAGTATCCACCAATTTTTTTGGACTACTTTTTATAAACTTTCTTATTGATTATTTGTGTTTAGTTTTTAAGTTTGCACAGCGCTGCACTATTGTTTATCATATATATATATATATATATATATATATATATATATATATATATAGTATCTCACACACCTTCAAGACGACCACTGCCTTGCTAAAGAAGCTCAGGGTAAAGGTGATGGACTGGTCAAGCAGGTCTCCAGACCTAAACCCTATTGAACATCTGTGGGGCATCCTCAAATGGAGGGTGGAGGAGTGCAAGGTCTCTAACATCCACCAGCTCTGTGATGTCATCATGGAGGAGTAGAAGAGGACTCCAGTGGCAACCTGTGAAGCTCTGGTGAACTCCATGCCCTGGAGGGTTAAGGCAGTGCTGGAAAATAATGGTGGCCACACAACATTTTCACTTAGGGGTGTACTCACTTTTGTTGCCAGCAGTGTAGACATTAATGGCTTTGTGTTGAGTTATTTTGAGGGGACAGCAAATTTACACTGTTATACAAGCTGTACACTCACTACTTTATATTGTAGAAAAGTGTCATTTCTTCAGTGTTGTCACATGAAAAGGTATCATAAAATATTTACAAAAATGTGAGGGGGTGTACTCACTTTTGTGAGATACTGTGTGTATGTGTGTGTGTGTGTGTGTGTGTGTGTATATGTATGTGTGTGTATATATATATATATATATATATATATATATATATATATATATATATATAATATATATACGTAATTCTGCACAGGAGAGCTGCCCTATAGCAGTACAACTGCTATAGGGCAGACAGCAAGTGGTTAATGAGGTTGAAAGTGGACATAGCATCAGATATATATTTTTAGCCTTCTATGCAATGTTTACGTATAACACTTTAAGGTATGTATTACCTTTCACAGGGATTACTGCTTCTAACAATGGGGTCAATTCACTAAACTTTACCGCATGTGATAAGGGTATCATATTACTAATTTTCAGAAATTATAGCAGGCGATAAATAGTCCAATTCATAAAAAAACAATGATTATGCGGTATTTACAGCTAAAAAAATGTGCCGGTAAATACCGTTTTAAGAACTGTTAAGTCCAATTCACAAACGGACCAGAGAGTAAAAAAGAATGCAATATTTACCACAAGGGTTTTGCTGGCATTATCACATGCAGTATTTGTCAGTGTGGAAACCCCCACGCTGTTTTTTGAAAAATAGCTGGTTGCTAAGGAGCGGACTGGGAAGCCGGCTGCCGCATCCTTAACAACGGATAGCTCATCAGCTGAATGTAAAAAAAAAATGCAGACAATTAAAGTCACCAACCAGTGCATGTTGAGTCAGTGATGTCACTAGGGGCATGGTCACCAGGTGACATCACCAGGTGGCCCCAGCCCTTCCCTCTTTTAAGAAATTTAATCACTTCAGCCCCGGAAGAATTTACCCCCTTCCTGACCAGAGCACTTTTTGCGTTTCGGCACTGTGTCGCTTTGACTGACAATTGCGCGGTCGTGTGACGTGGCTCCCAAACAAAATTGACGTCCTTTTTTCCCCACAAGTAGAGCTTTTTTTTGGTGGTATTTGATTGCCGCTGCGGTTTTTATTTTTTGCGCTATAAGCAAAAAAATAGCGACAATTTTTTAAAAAACGCACTATTTTTTGCTTTTTGGTATAATAAATATCCCCCAAAAATATTAAAACATTTTTTTTCCTCAGTTTAGGCTGATACGTATTCTTCTACATATTTTTGGTTAAAAAAAATCACAATAAGCGTTTATTGATTGGTTTGTGCAAAAGTTATATGCCATTTACTAGTAATGGCAGTGATCGGTGATTTTTATTGTGACTGCGACATTATGGCGGACACATCAGACATTTTTGACATATTTTTAGGACCATTGTCATTTATACAGCAATCAGTGCTATACAAATGCACTGATTCCTGTTTAAATGACACTGGCAGAGAAGGGGTTAACCACTAGGGGGCTAGGTAGGGGTTAAGTATGTCCTGGGGAGTGTTACTAACTGTGGGGGGGCGTGGCTGCATGTGACATGTCACTGATCTCTGCTCCCAATCACAGGGAGCAGAGATCAGTGACACTGTCACTAGGCAGAACAGGGAGATGCTTGTTTACATTAGCATCTCCCCGTTCGACCTCTCTGTGAGGCGATCGCAGGTATCCCCGCGGCGATCGAGTCCGCGGGACCTGCAACCCGACTCATGGAGCTCCCGGCTGACGCGCGCATGCAGCGCCGGTGGCACGCACGCAATGGCACGGCGGCAAATTTAAAGGGACGTACGGTATCCCCATTTGCCCAGCCATGCCATTCTGCCGACGTACATCGGCATGCGCCGGTCGGGAACCGGTTAAGAAGTGTCGCACAGCAGAGCAGGAAGACCATGAAAGCATTTGTCGAGAGAGAACCTTTTTTTTTTAGTCTGCGTTGCGGCGGGCATCACAATTGATGATTGGTACCTCCTGTCTTTTTTTCACTTTTACACTTTTTTGGTGAATGGGTATGGGTAAAATGTACCCATACTCATTCACATGGGGGGGCTTGTTAAAGGGGGCTTCCAGATTCCCTTAAGCCCCCTGCCCGCAAACCCCCACAACCACTAGAGTTGTGGGGATGAGACCCTTGTCCCCATCAACATGGGGACAAGGTGCTTTGGGTTGGGGGGGCAGAGCTGCCCCAAAGCACCCACCCCCCATGTTGAGGGCATGTGGCCTTATATGGATCAGGAGGGAGGGCACTCGCTTGCCCCCCGCCCCCAATTTCCTGACCTGCCGGGCTGCATGCTCACATAAGGGTCTGGTATGGATTTTGGGGAGGGACACCACACAGGTTTTTTCCATTATTTTTAATTGTTGCCATTTTTTTTACATTCAGCTATCACCGCTGACAGTTGATGAGTCATCTGATATTAAGAACGCGGTGGTCAGCTTCCTGCTAAATCAAACAAATACCGCATTCAGTATTTAACTTTCTTAGTGAGTTGAACACTTGCACAGTTGTTACAATTTTATTAGCTGTTGTTTAACGCTTAGTGAATTGACTCCAAAGTCTTCCACTGATTTTCTGCTCAGAAGAACAGAGTCATCTTTGTTCAGGTATTATCTGAGTTCAGTATCTATTTCCTGGACTGGGATGTTGTCTCAGAGATGACACCATTATGTAAATCCTGATGCTGGTGTAGCTTTTACCTGTGTTTACAAATGGCTGACGCTAATCAGCTCATGATTATGAAATGTTTTCTCCTGTCTACAGCAGGCTGATTTTATCATTTCAGCTTAGGCAAAGCTCAAAGACTGTTTTCTTAACAAATAAAATATACTTTTTTGATAAATTATACTATTACTGAATATGTCTGGAATGTATGCAAACAGGCTTGTAATGTTACCGAAAGGTCACCAAAAATCATACAAACAAGGGAACCATGAAATAATTAAATTAAAATCAAAGCCCACAATTTGAAGTTTTTTTTAATGTTTAATATTAAGTTTTTAGTTGTTCATCCATGTTACAGTTTTAAATATCCAATGGACATACATTCAACACAAGGACTCTCCCTAATTATAGTTTTCAACATGAATGTACATTTCACCCACCTAAAACTGTTCTAAATTTAACCACTTGCCTACTGGGCACTTAAACCCCCCTCCTGCCCAGACCAATTTTCAGCTTTTAGTGCTCTCACACTTTGAATGACAATTACTCAGTCATGTAATACTGTACCCAAATGATAAGAACAAGAAAGAACCCCCTATCGGGGCTTTTAAGCAGCCAATAAAATGCAATATAGGTGGTTGAAAAAATTGGGTTTTATTGGTACAAAAAAAAATATATATAAATAACGTTAAAAGAGAAAATTCATTGAAATGAATACTGACTGTTAGAGTCAGGACACGAACTGAATATGGCGTACATATGCAACAGACAACAGCCTACAGTGAAAACCAATGCAAGACACAATGTATACGGGGGCAGCCTAAATTCCCCCAATTGTGAGCCTTGGGGTTAAATAACAATAAATGCCTCTAAATAAAGAGAGTAGGCCATACAGTGTATGTGGGACAACAATAATTGTATGTATTAATCCTGACGCGTTTCGACCCTTCCCGGGTCTTCTTCAGAGGATGGCTGTCCACACTAAAAGAAAGGGGGTAACATATATCAAACATAACATCAAATTTCCACGGTGCTAGAAACCATGCAAGCATACCCTGTAATGTAATTGAATAAATTGTATAGTTACCTATCGCAAGAATTGTGACACTACAATGTCATTGTTGACATTGCGAAATGTTTGAGATGGTACAATTATTCCTTCGCTCCCCTGTCTCCCCCGTGTCGGACCAACTCCCCCAGGGACGGGTGATGGACCAAATGAGTCTTACGAGAGATCACGCTTACCAGCCCCCCATGTGGGAGAGGGAGGGAAGAGGAGGGGCGAGACGGGCAATCCAAAACCGCACCCAGATAGGATTCACGTTAGTGCTACAAATCAAAAATGGAAAATAACGGAGGGTCAGTTGATTCATACCATGTAGTTGGGAAGTTTCCCAACCCTGGAGTTCTGTATGCTTACTAAATTATAAGTCCATGGATGTACAGGAGGGCATTGCTAAAGAATGAAAAAGGGAAGGAGAAAAGGGGAGGAAAAGGGGGGAAGGGAAAGGGGAGGAAGGGGAAAGAGGGCGGAAGAAGGAAAAAGGGGAAAGGAAAGGCATGTGAGGAGAGAGTGAAAAGAAAAGGAAAGAAAAAGGTGAGTAAAGGAAGAGTGAGTGAAATACAATTAAACTAGAAAATAGCAAATGCCCTGCTGACAATTGTTCACCATGCGACTTCGAAATATATAAGGAAATTGATAGGGTAAAGTACCAACAAACCACAAAGGAATGGACAAGTGAGCAAAAGAAGAAGGGGAAGAGCAGACCAACGGTATTGGATGGGACAAAGGGAAGAATAAAAGGCAAAGGGGGGGGTGGGGGGGAAGAAAAAGGAGGGAGGGGAAGGAAAAAGGGGGGGGGGAGAAGACGGGGGAGAAGGGAAAGAGGTAAAAAGGGGAGGAAAAGAAGGGGAGGGAAGGGAAAGGGGGGGGGGAGGGAGGGGGGGGGAAGGAATTAAAAAAGGGAGAGGGGGAAAGGGGGGGAAGGGGGAAAAGGGGGGAGAGGGGGAAGAGGGGAAAGGAGAGGGGGGGGAAGGGGGGGGGAAAGGGAAGGGAGAGAGGAGGGGGGGGGGGAGGGGAGGGAGGGGGGAAAAAAGAAACTACGGACAGGCAAAAAAAGTGAAGGAAGGGAGAAACAGGGAAAAAGAGGGAGAATGGAAAGAGAATATAGGAAGGGAAAAAAGAATATAATAAAATAAAAATAAAATAAAAATGAGGGGGGGGGAAAGGGGAAAGAGGGATGTGCAAGAGTGTAGCGGTGAATGAAGTGTAGTGGTGAATGAATAGAAGTGAGTGAAGAGTGATGGGAATAGAAAAAAGGATGTGAGGAGGGGGATATAGGGGAGTGAGACAAGAAAATGGAAATGTGTGTAGGATACACAATAACAATGTGTGAAGGAAGGAAGGAGAAAGTGCGACGGTGAATTAAAAAAAAAAAAAAAAAAGAGTACCCCTGCATGCACAACATAAACAAGTAAACGTGAAAAAAAAACACACCAAAAAGCAACAACACTGTGACAAAGTGCAAGGGTGGTGGTGGGACTAATTACCCAGTCAAGCTGAACTGAATAACAAAGTTGGTGCATTTGTTATTCTGAAAGAATTGGATTATGAATAAGAAGTCATGACAAGATCAGGAATAGTTTCAAAAAAGAAAACAAATTGCTAAGAAGCTTGTATAAACATGTTACCATCATTTCAGGTACACTTACCACTTTGATGGATTAGTCAGCGCCTTGCCTGGTGTCTCTGTGTCAGGGAAAATCCAATAAAGTGCCTCTGAAGTTTCCTCTGTTTATAAGGAGTGTCAATTGACTAACTCCCATCAGGTGCAAGTATGTAGTTGGCCTCCCCGCCCCTCTCCCCCCGCCTCTCACCACAACGGGGGGGAAACGAGCAACACAGCTGTGTGCTCAGCGTGACCCCCCCGGCGTTCCGGAGAGGATAGCTCCTCCGGGTGTCCCCGTACACCTCCGTCGCAACTGCGCAGGCGTCGCTACGTCACGCGCACAGCGCGCTAGGGCGCGCGCGCGTGAGCACGGCGTCCGGAAGGGATCCGGGACGCCACTGGCAGGGCAAGAAGTGCCCACTGACGGTGCAGCCACCTAGTGGGCACATTTCCCCCCCCCCCGTTGTGGTGAGAGGCGGGGGGAGGGGCGGGGAGGCAACTACATACTTGCACCTGATGGGAGTTAGTCAATTGACACTCCTTATAAACAGAGGAAACTTCAGAGGCACTTTATTTGGATTTTCCCTGACACAGAGACACCAGGCAAGGCGCTGACTAATCCATCAAAGTGGTAAGTGTACCTGAAATGATGGTAACATGTTTATACAAGCTTCTTAGCAATTTGTTTCTTTTTTTGAAACTATTCCTGATCTTGTCATGACTTCTTATTCATAATCCAATTCTTTCAGAATAACGAATGCACCAACTTTGTTATTCAGTTCAGCTTGACTGGGTAATTAGTCCCACCACCACCCTTGCACTTTGTCACAGTGTGTTGCTTTTTGGTGTGTTTTTTCACGTTTACTTGTTTATGTTGTGCATGCAGGGGTACTCTTTTTTTTTTTTTTTTTATTCACCGTCGCACTTTCTCCTTCCTTCCTCCACACATTGTTATTGTGTATCCTACACACATTTCCATTTCTTGTCTCACTCCCCTATATCCCCCTCCTCACATCCTTTTTTTTCTATTCCCATCACTCTTCACTCACTTCCATTCATTCACCACTACACTTCATTCACCGCTACACTCTTGCACATCCCCTCTTTCCCCCTCCCCCCCCCCCCGTCATTTTTATTTATTTTTATTTTATTATATTCTTTTTTCCCTTCTATATTCTCTTTCCCTTCTCCCTCTTTTTCCCTGTTTCTCCCTTCCTTCACTTTTTTGCCTGTCCGTAGTTTCTTTTTCCCCCCCCCTCCCTCCCCTCCCCCCTCCTCTCTCCCTTCCCTTTCCCCCCCCTTCCCCCCCTCTCCCTTCCCCTCTTCCCCCCTCTCCCCCCTTTTCCCCCTTCCCCCCCTTTCCCCCTCTCCCTTTTTTAATTCCTTTCCCCCCCTCCCTTTTTTTTTCCCCTCCCCCCCCCTTTCCCTTTCCCTCCCCTTCTTTTCCTCCCCTTTTTACCTCCTCCCTTCTCCCCGTCTTCTCCCCCCCTTTTTCCTTCCCCTCCCTCCTTTTTCTTCCCCCCCTCCCCCCCTTTGCCTTTTATTCTTCCCTTTGTCCCATCCAATACCGTTGGTCTGCTCTTCCCCTTCTTCTTTTGCTCACTTGTCCATTCCTTTGTGGTTTGTTGGTACTTTTACCCTATCAATTTCCTTATATATTTCGAAGTCGCATGGTGAACAATTGTCAGCAGGGCATTTGCTATTTTCTAGTTTAATTGTATTTCACTCACTCTTCCTTTACTCACCTTTTTCTTTCCTTTCTTTTCACTCTCTCCTCACATGCCTTTCCTTTCCCCTTTTTCCTTCTTCCGCCCTCTTTCCCCTTCCTCCCCTTTCCCTTCCCCCTTTTCCTCCCCTTTTCTCCTTCCCTTTTTCATTCTTTAGCAATGCCCTCCTGTACATCCATGGACTTATAATTAGTAAGCATACAGAACTCAGGGTTGGGAAACTTCCCAACTACATGGTATGAATCAAACTGACCCTCCGTTATTTTCCATTTTGATTTGTAGCATTAACGTGAATCCTATCTGGGTGCGGTTTTTGGATTGCCCGTCTCGCCCCTCCTCTTCCCTCCCTCTCCCACATGGGGGGCTGGTAAGCGTGATCTCTCGTAAGACTCATTTGGTCCATCACCCGTCCCTGGGGGAGTTGGTCCGACACGGGGGAGACAGGGGAGCGAAGGAATAACTGTACCATCTCAAACATTTCGCAATGTCAACAATGACATTGTAGTGTCACAATTTCTTGCGATAGGTAACTATACAATTTATTCAATTACATTACAGGGTATGCTTGCATGGTTTCTAGCACCGTGGAAATTTGATGTTATGTTTGATATATGTTACCCCCTTTCTTTTAGTGTGGACAGCCATCCTCTGAAGAAGACCCGGGAAGGGTCGAAACGCGTCAGGATTAATACATACAATTATTGTTGTCCACATACACTGTATGGCCTACTGTCTTTATTTAGAGCATTTATTGTTATTTAACCCCAAGGCTCACAATTGGGGGAATTTAGGCTGCCCCCGTATACATTGTGTCTTGCATTGGTTTTCACTGTAGGCTGTTGTCTGTTGCATATGTACGCCATATTCAGTTCGTGTCCTGACTCTAACAGTCAGTATTCATTTCAATGAATTTTCTCTTTTAACGTTATTTATATATATTTTTTTTGTACCAATAAACCCAATTTTTTCAACCACCTATATTGCATTTTATTGGCTGCTTAAAAGCCCCGATAGGGGGTTCTTTCTTGTTCTTTTCATGCACTGTATGGGGTGTGCGGCCTACCGTCTACACTCATGTGAGTGCTTCTTGCTGTTTGATTTGATTTTTGGGTGGTTAAACACCTTCCCCCCGTTTTTCTGGCACTCGAGTTTAGACACGAACTGTGAATTGGCTTTTTTAGGCGTCATCTATTATCCTGGTATATGTTTTTCTTCCTCTCTTTCTATGCCATTTGAGTATCTGTTTCATTATTAATTTTTTGCAATTTTTGATTCAGGATGAGTAAATTTACGGGGGCTGATTGGGCTAATCTAATGACTCAGTATGAAAACTCCTTTGAACAGGGCGATCAAAAAACCCTGTCTATCACATCGCTATTTCAAAAAACTAACTAGGGTGCTCGAGAGAAAATCTGCCCTCTTTTGGCACGTCAAGAGCTTCGGCAGATACCTTGAGGAACAAATTAATCCCTATGGACTACGTGTCCAAATTTTTCCAAATGTTGATCTAATAAGTGATGAGTGTAGGGCTGAATGGGAGGCCAATCTCAAGTCGTGCTCCAGGGAGATGATGTTAATCCTGTCCAGGGAGTACGACAAACAAATTGCCCTCTTAGACTGCGTCATTGGTAAATTGGAACAAACACTGAGCCAATATGCCCAGCATCCCCTATTCGCTGAATCTCAAATTTGCCTGGAAGAAAATCTCTCAATCTTTAATAAAAACATTTTGCATAACAAGGAAACGCAATTTTGGAGGGATAAACATGCCTTTTCAGAGGGGTACGCTTATGTATGGAAGAACCAAGGGGGTGTATCTAATAGCCAACCACGTCGGGAACTTAAGCACAAACGAATACTCAAACTTCCAAAGTTCGGAGACCTTTGGATTCCCGAACCTGAATGCAAGAATTCCTCTCAACGCAATCAAATGCGCAACAAAGCCCAGCAGAAAAGAGATCGTAGTTCTAGAAATACTCCTGAACACGACTCAAAAAAACGTGCGATGGATATCGCTTCCATACAAGCAGATTCCCAAGTTGCCCAGCCCGACCAGACTGCAGATTGTGCTGCGGAAGCGGGAAGGGCAACTTCTTCAGAATCAAATAGTAATATCCTATCCACACAGGAATCCTCAAGACATCCCACCCCCTCCGTTGGCTCTAATAAGGTAGCTTCACAAAAAGCTTTAAACCATCTCGGGGACCCGCATCCCCACAAATCAACAAAACAGGCAAAGGTTTGGACCCCTTTGTGGTGCGAATACAACAAGCCACCTAAGTGTGGTTAATTTATCTTCCACCAACCTCTCACCCAGCGAAGTGCAACTTTTATCTCGTGGACTAACTTTTTGCCCTGAACAACAGTTTGACGTTTTCGAAACAGTTACTGATTTACAACTCTTTGCACGCAGGTTACTACTCAAATACTGCATGCGAAGGATGACTCGGAAGGTGACGCTGTGGATGGGTCTCCCCTCAGTATGAGGGAATGTAGGGCCTTACGTGACCTAACTCTTCTTTATCAGAAACAACACAGTGGATTTAATAGATCAAATCGATTTGGACGCCTTACTGCAGGAGGCTGACAAGTCGACCCCAAATCCCCTAACAATGTTTAAAAAGGCTTCTACTACTTTTCCTTCATCTAGCATTAACCCTAATGTAGCAATATTTCTAAGGCAAACAATTTGCGATATATGTAAATTATCGCAAATTCAGTCCAAACCGGCCAACCTTTCTAATGAAGAAAATTTGGCCCTCCAACGTCTCATAAAAAACTCTGATATTGTGATAAAACCCCCGGACAAAGGGGGCAACGTAGTCGTCATGAACAATGACGACTACGTTTCAATGTGTTTTGACATATTAAAGAACAAAGAATGGTATAAAGTAATCTCAGTCCTTAACATCAATCAATACAATATCACCTTTTATAATATGATCGACCGTGCATTCTATAGAGGGGAAATCACAAAGACATCTATGAATTTGTCAGAACTCCACACCCCAGGGTAGCCACATTTTACAGTCTACCCAAGATACATAAAAATCCAACCAAACCCACAGGTCGCCCCATTGTCTCAGGCAATGGAGCCATCTCGGAAATCTAAGTCGGGTTATAGATGCACACTTGCAACCTCTTGTTCTGTCCCTGCCCTCGTTTGTCAAGGACACAATACAATTTCTACAACTCATTCATGATCTGAAGATACCCAAAATGCGATTTTGGTAACCATCGATGTCGAGGCGCTGTACAGCAGCATTCCCCACTCCAAGGGTTTGGATGCTGTACAAAGGGCCCTGCAACAGCATTCCCAATACGATCCAGCATTGGCCAGATCATCTTGAATGGGCTACATTATATATTGCACTATAACCATTTTTGTTTTGACAACTCCCACTACCTCCAGGTACAGGGTGTGGCTATGGGACCTGCTGTGCCCCCTCTTACGCCAACCTGTACCTGGGGGAGTGGGAGAAGTTCCTCCTGGACGATGAGGGCCTTGTCGAGTACACCAGCCATATAACCAAATGGCTGAGGTATATCGATGACGTCTTCGTCGTCTGGGAGGGACCTGAGACCAAACTACTTGAATTTTTTCATAAAATTAATGTAAAACGATCGCAATCTGAGGTTTACGATGACCCATAATTCCACAGCGTCACCTTCCTGGATGTCTCCATTTCAGTCACCGGGATGGACACCTTTCTAGCACTCTGTTTCGAAAAACGACCGCTGGAATACGGTTCTCCATTCTGAGAGTTTTCATCCGATCCCACTGAAGAACTCGATCCC
This sequence comes from Aquarana catesbeiana, assembly GCF_042186555.1. Lineage (NCBI taxonomy): Eukaryota > Metazoa > Chordata > Amphibia > Anura > Ranidae > Aquarana > Aquarana catesbeiana. The sequence goes on along the minus strand of NC_133327.1, from coordinate 347,864,987 downwards.
TATGGACAGTATTTGCGCCTTCGGCGAAACTGTTCGAATGATGCTTTGTTCAAAAAAGAAGCAGAGGGGCTCCAAAATCGACTCCTAGCAAGGGGTTATAGTAGATCCTGCCTCAAAAAAAGCCTTTAACCAAGCCTTAGGACACTCTAGATCTCAGCTACTTTTTAAATCCAAACCCTCCCAAGGCTCTGAATGTAACCCACCCGAATCATCATGCGTTACTCTCGACAATACCAGGTCATCAAAAAGATTATAGAGCGTCATTGGAACATCCTCACGGATGACCCGAAACTGCGTGGATTCGTTCATAAAAAACCATCCATAACGTACAAAAGAGCTATGTCACTACGTGACAAGCTCGTTCGGAGTGAGTATACCAACGCAAATATGAGATTGAAGCACTGTCCTGCAGTGGGATCTTTCCCCTGCGGACATTGCTCATATTGTTCACTCATCAAACAAGAAAAAATCTTTATGTTGCCTAATGGTGACACCTTTACACCCACACAGTTTGTGAATTGCCGCACTCGCGGAATTGTATATTTGATGGAATGTGAATGCGGTGCATATTACGTGGGGAAAAACAGGCAGGAATTCTGGAAACGCATCTCCCAACATATTTATAGCATGGAGGTGGGGAACCCATACCTCCCTATCGGGAGGGCACATAATCAGCACACACAACTACAGTGTCCCCAGAGTTACCTTTGTGGCCCTCTATAAAATAAAGATTCCCATCAGAGGTGGCGACTGGAATAAGACTCTGCTGCAGAAAGAGCAGAGATGGATATTCAGTTGCAGGCCACCTCTCCACCAGGCTTAAATGAATCAATTTCGTATGCCCCTTTCTTGCAGGGGTTTTCATCTGGGAAGACACAATAACGTATTGAAAATAAACCTTTATTCCATATTGTCGTTTAGATTTTTCTATTTACCATTTCCCTTCCCCCTTTTTTCCTTTTTTTCTTTTTTCTTTATTCTTTTTTCCTTTTTTCTTTTCTCTTTGTTCTTTTCTTCTTTCTTCCCTTCCCCCCTCCAAACCCCCTCCCCCCCTCCCTTTTTCGTTCTCTTCCCCCCAATCCTTTCTTCCTCCCCTTTCCCTCTCCCCCCCCCTTTTCCTCCCTTCTCTCCCTTCCCCCCCCTCCCTTCCCCTCCCTCCCCCTCCCCTTTTCCTTTTCCTCCCCTCCCCCTCTCCCCCTTCCTCTTTCTTTCCTTCCCCCCCTCCCATTTCCTTATTCTTCACTTTTCTCCTCTCCTCCCCTTTTCCCCTTCTTCTTTCTTTTCTTCCCCCTCCCCCCCCCTCCCTATTCTTTCCCTCCCTCTTTTTCCTTATTCTTCACTTTTCCCTCTTTTCCTCCTCTTTTCCCCTTCCCCAGTGTTTCCTTTCCTTTTTCCTCCCCCTTTCTGTGTTCCCCTGTTCCCTTTATGCTGATCTAAGTGGAGTTTTCCACTATTACTTTATCCATCCAGTGTTCCCAGTCTTATATATACTGCCTGGTTTTCCCCATGTATAATCATCTATGACACCATTGTTCTCTCCATTATTCTTGGATGCATGATGTGCATATGGCCGCGTAAGTTATGGGATTCAATGATAATGGACCACACATTTTCAACGCTCTTTCTCTGAGGAAAATCTAGCCTAAAATACAGTTCTGAGTTCTTTATATGTAACAACATGTAATATTATGCAATCTTTATCTTTTTTGTATACACGTTATGTAAATATGTATTTGCAAGAGGACGATGCCATTATAAGTGTATAACCCTGCTTAAACAAACAATGACATGTAATGAACGATGTATATGGTTTTGGTCAGCATGTAGTTAATCCGCCCTGCATGGATCATGCATGCAGTACCCTGTGAACAAGTGATGAGGATTGTTAATACTATTTCTTCATTAGAAATCTTTGCAAAGTATCGGATGTATGGTGCTATATCCACTTCCACCTCTCCTTCAGTGCCTGTCCTTCCCCTCTGG